>NC_051217.1:9375000-9462500 GCF_015220715.1 Pygocentrus nattereri | reverse complement strand
GAGAAATATAAATTTGTACACTTGTAAGTGCGGTTCATATTTTAAACAACATAGTGATGTATAAATAGCACACATTTTTACATTTTCTTGTCAGAAACTCAACACTGTTCACACCCAAACACAACAAGAAGAGCAGCCTCAAACAAACCCACAAGAGACAAATTTGAGGTGTCATTAGTGATTTGTCACCTCCTAATGTGGATGTATGGTTAAATGCACAGCAACAAAAAACCCTTTTATCTCTAAGGGATAAAGAGATGTTGGAAAAAGGTCATGTAATGATCATGCTTTTAAAACATAAACCCACACAAACCTTATAAATGGACCTCAGTGGGAAAATAAAAATGTAATAAAAATGTAGGACATGACCCCTTTAAAGGCCCATCCGCAGAATTCTTTATTGAACCAAAAGTGATTCTACTTCGAGACTTTTTCTGGGTTTATTCAGCTTTATTTTTGAAAGTGTACTCATAATGGAGAGAGATGCATCTGCTTCCAAAAACACTATGATGGGTGTGCAAAACTCGGAAATCAGAATTGACGTCATAATGCTCTCTGCTCGAGGGACATTTCACCCCCACCGTCTCTTTCAGGGTCTATTTGTCCCTAAATATACAATCAAAGGGCACTTAACAGGCTGGATGGCCTTTTCTGCGCTTAGCTAAAATTTCTTTCATAATCTTACCTCAAGGCACTCTTTTCTCTATCCATCTGTTACTTCCTCTTCACTCTCAAAAAAAAAAAAAAAAAAAGAACTGAACATTCTGTAGCAACTTCTTAGACCGCACAGCATGTAAGTGATGTACAAAAGTAAGCTTAATACAGTGTTTACGCTGCCAATTAGGAGACAAATACATTACACAGAGGAAAGTAAATAAATATATAAAACAAAAGTTTGATCATGCCAGGGCTTTTGCTTGTAACTAAACTCAAGGTTCTGTTGCTCACAATAAAGCAGCAGATCAGACCAAGACATTGAACATCATTCATTTTTACTACATTTGCACTGTGCACAAAAGTGTCTTTCAGGAATTTTCTTTTTTGATGATATATGTTGTTGGGACTGCTTTACACATGCAAGAAACACACTTAAAAAAAAAAAAAGTATGGCCAAAAGTATGTGGACACCTGAGTATGTGGACAATCAAGCTTATTGGACATCCCATGCCAAAACCATGAGCATTAATATGGTGTTGTCCCTGTCTGGTGGCTGTAACAGCATCCACTCTTCTGCAAAAGCTTTCCACAAGATTTTGTAGTGTGTCTGTGTGAATTTATGCCCATTCAGTCAAAAGCACATTTGTGAGGTCAGGCACTAATGATGGACTACATGGCTTGGCTAGCAATCAATATTCCAATTCATCCCAAAGGTGTTCAGTGTGTTTGAGGTCAGGGCTCTGTGCAGGCCACTGGAGGTCCTCCATACCAAATTCGTCTTTTGTGCAGCTCGCTTTGTGCACAGGGGCACAGTCACACTGGAACAAGAAAGGGGCTTCTCCAAACTGCTGCCACAAAGTAGGATGCATATAATTGTGTAAAATGTCTTTGTATGCTGTAGGTTTCCATTTATAAAGCTGCATTAAACAGTGCACGCTCCTCTTTCTATTCTGAACTTATAAACTCTGGCAGTCACAGGCCTAAAACTCATACTATAAACAAACTTCTTCAACCTCCTTCACCACCCAGCTTGAACTCCTCTGTCCAGTGTCAAGCATTTTTGGATTTTTTTCTGGATAAAATTTATAAGATCTATCTGCATTTCCCTGTATCAACTGGCATTTCTTATTCTCAGGCCTCTGTTTCACTCTCACCTAATAATTGTCTCTGTGTTTTCTCGCCTGTGAACTCTTACACCGTGTCTGAGGTTATTTCCAAATCCTCTACTTGTACATCTAAACTAGATCCTGCTCTTACAGCTACTCTTCAGTCTGCTTCCTCTGTTATTGCACCACTCATAGCTCATATGATTACTGTATGCTTTTCATTAGGCACTGTTCCTCCATCTCTCAAAATAGCTGCTGTCACTTCTATCCTAAAGAAACCTGGGTTGGACCCATCCTCGCTAGCCAACTACAGACCTATCTCCAATCTCCCTTTGTTAGCTAAAGTTATGAAAAGAGTTGTAGCTTCTCAGTTGCATGACTTTCTATTCTCCAATAACCTCTATGAGCCTTTTCAGTCTGGTTTCCGCACCCTACACAGTACTGAGTCTGCCCTTGTAAAAGTTGTAAATGACCGGCTGCTGTCTACAGATGCTGGATTTCTTAACATCCTGATTCTTTTACATTTAACAGCAGCTTTCAACACTTAACCATTATCATCTTATATCTAGACTGTCATCTGTTGGCATTACTGGCCTTGCCCTTCAGTAGTTACAGTCATACCTTGCTGATAGGCATCAATACATTTATATGGGCTTCCACAAATCTGGTATCGCTCCTGCTGATCGTGGTGTACCCCAAGGATCTGTCCTTGGCCCTCTCCTCTTTATCATTTACACCTCCCCACTCAGTCAGATCATCCATAACCATGGTTTTAACTTCCACTGCTATGCTGATGATATTCAAATTTACGTCAGCACTACTTCCCTCTCTGCCTCTGCCCAGGTTTTCAGTTCTTGCATCAGAGCTTTGAACATTTGGTTGCAAACTAATTATCTGAAGCTAAACGCTGATAAAACCGAGGTTCTGTTAGTTGGATCTAAAACCTCACTTTCCTAGGCATTGAATTTTTCAGTCAACATTGATGGTGTCGATATTAAGCCAGCCCAATTTGTTAAGAACTTTGGCTGTCTTCTTGACTCATATCTTACTTTCGAGTCTCACATTCAGCTAGTTACTAAAACTGCATTTTATCATCTGCGTAATATTGCACGCTTACGCCCTATGCTGTGTGACACTGATGCTAAAATGTTGATCAATGCCTTCATCTTTTCTCGCATCGATTACTATAACTCACTTTTCTATGGCCTTCCAGTTAAACTAATCAATCGTCTTCAGTACATCCAAAACTCAGCAGCCAGGGTTCTTACCTCCACCAATCGCACAGCTCATATCACTCCTGTTCTTTGACAGCTGCATTGGCTTCCTTTTAGTTCTAGGATTAAGTACAAAATCCTTCTTCTTACAGTCAAGGCTTTACATGGTCTGGCTCCAACATACATTTCTGATATCATTTCTTTATATTGTCCCTCTGGTGCTCTCTGATCTTCTAATTCTGGACTCCTCACAGTTCCCTCAACTAGACTTTCTACTATGGATGGCAGATCTTTCAGTGCTGCTGCCCCCAAACTCTGGAATTCTTCACCGTGCACTCTTCATATTGGCCCTCTCTGTCTTCCTTCAAATCCCTGCTAAAAACCTTCCTTTTTTTCCTATGTGTAGTGTGAATTTTTTTTCTCCCCTCTATGATGATGATGTAAAGCATCCTTGGGTTTGTGAAAGGCGCTATATAAATTGAACTTATTATTATTATTATTATTGTAGCATTAACATTACCCTTCACTGGAGCTAACGGGCATCTTCCAAACCCTGAAATTTGTCTATCAGACATGTCATGCTTTACATCACTTCAGTTGACGCTTAGTATTGCACATAGTGATCTTAAGTGAGCAGGTGCTCAGCCATGGAAACCCATTTCTGATGCACAGCCCTTGTGCTGATGATTTTTCTATGAACTATAATATTTTTCTTCAGAACTCTAAGCTTGTGCTGTTTACTCCTTCACGGCTGAGTTGTTTTTGTTTCTAGACACTTCCACTCTACAATCACAACACAGGGCACATTCAGCAGAAATGTCACAAACTGACTTGTGGCATAAGTGGCATTCCATGACAGTGCCACGTTCAAAGTCTAAATGTGGATGCTCCAGCTCAAATTAAATTTTGTTGATGTCCTAAATGAAATTACATACACATCCTTTAGAAAGAACATACTTCTGCACATTTTAATGAATAAGTATCATTTATTTTCTTAATTTAACAAAATGTGGGGGGAGGGGGGTGTGGGGGGCCTAGAATGTGGCCTGTGCAAAAGTTATGGCACATTTTATTTGTTTTCTAAATATACACATAAATATACACATAAATTGTGCATACACATTTTCTGAATTTGGCGTAAGCGTGTTGTCTGTAGAGGATTTGTACTTATTTCCACTTTAAAAAATCAGCAAGACATGAAATGTTCAAATTTTTCCATATGACTGTAGATCAACTTACCCTTTAACAATGTGTGAGAAATGTGTGTTTTTCTTTTACATGTCTGCATGTTATTTATTTTAAAAAAAAACATGTCTAAAATTGAGAAAAATTGATACACAGCATTTTGAAATTAAACTTCAAACATTATTAAACACAGGAAACTAATTTTCTTACAATTTGGACATACTGTCTGCCTCCTGTTTTCAGCAAACCCTTTAAATCACTTAAATAAATAATGTCAGACGCTCGTGATTAAACTCGAAACTCTGTTTAACACAGTATGACAGTGACATGAACACTTATTACATAATAACCTTTATATACTTAATAACCTTTTTTATGTCTTATTATAACTAACTACAGCAATCTGGACACTGAGATTAGAGGTGTGTGAAATGGCAAAAAGATAATATCGCAATACTTCAGGAAACGTTCATCATGCATGACGTATGATCAGATGGAACAGAGAAAAAAGAATCCACTATATGTTCAGAAAAATGTATTTTCACTTGTTTTATCACAATAGTGATATAAATGGTCATACTGGCCAGCCCTAACTGAGATACTGCTGTTCTCCCACTGAGGACAAAACCGACTTAAAGGAAAATGTGTCAGTTTCTTCAGGGTTAATGCACACTTGCAGTGAAATGATCAAAGCTATTTGAACTTAATGTTAAATGTTTTAATTGATCTGGAAATAATTAGGCAAGGCATCACATTCATCAGCATAGCAAATTATGTGTGAACAATTTGAATATATTTGAAAAGTTAAAGCAATCAAGGTCAAGTGCCAAATAGCAGTAAAAAAGTCTGCTAGGAATACGTTTCAGAATCAAGCTCTAAACTATACGGACCACACAAACACTATGCACTGCATGCCTTTTACCACAGGTATAGATGGTTCTAATATAACATGACTCATAATAAACCCTTGTAACTATTTGAAAATGCCATCTGTCTTTGACGTGTGTAAAAATGTCTATGCAAAACCATAAAGTTGCTATTTCTGCGATACAAGGTTTTTTTTATTACACAGATAATAAATATGCCAGCTCTCCTGGCAGAAAGCCAGACTGAACTGAACTCTCAGGTGAAGGCCGACTAAAGAACAGTTCTGTGACTTTAAAATTGCTGTGTTCTACTAATTAACACTGAGAACCCTGAGAGAAAAAGATATGAACGGATAGACAGACAACTACACGAACAGAAAGAAAGATGGATAGATAGACAGATAGACAGACAGATAAACAGAGAGACTGCCATCTTTCATGGAACCACTGTAAATGATCAAAACTAGGCATTATTAAAAAGGACATCTTTCTAAATCTAACTGGTCTGTTCAGTATCTAATTAGAGCTCTGTAGAAGCAAAACACTTAACATTTAAATAATTGAACGCTGAACAGAATCTTAACTTCAAAATGATAAATTGCATCAAACCTGAAAAAATATGCATCATTACACCTCTAATAAAGACAGAGACAGAGAGATACAGCCCTCCTCTGACAGTCTCATTTGTCATCTTTCATGGAAATCAGTGTCAAAACTTGGCATTAGTTTGTAATCTTTTTGTTTTGAAATAACACTGAGTTATCTGTGCATTACATACATGGAATCTTGACTTTAGAATTGAAAATCATGCCGAACCTGGAAATATAGTTCGCATAGTGTAGTCAAATTACATTTTGTGGATTTTCTAAGTGGAAATAAGTGAATCTGTCCACTACAAGACAAACTTAACCTCAAAAAAGAAAATAAAAGACCTCAAAATTTGTTGGAAAATTTTACCACACATAACCTACAACGGCGTTTTGCGGCCACTGAATTTTAAAATAGTAGACTTCGGGAATTAATTCGCAATATTTAGAGAGAAAATGTCAAACTATTTCGAGAAAAAAAGTCATACTATTTCATCTGTTTTGCTGAAGGAGAATTGCATGCAGTGATTGTCCACATGGCTATCAGTGGTTACATCTCTGTGTCATTCAAAGTGGGCACAAAGTTTCACAGACAATGAAAGTGAAAATCAAAAGGATAGATCCACAAAGAGAGGGGAGTGTGTGGAACTCTGGCACCAGTACAGCAACTGAGACCCCAACACGTTATGGCAGCCCCCCCTACAGTTAGTCCACTTTATTCTCTCATTATTACGACTTTATTCTTTGGAAACAGTACGACTTTTTTCTCAAAATATTAAAACTTTTTCTCTAAATATTATGACTTTTTTTCCTCAAAATATTATGACTTTATTCTCAAAATAGTAAAAAAAATGTATGGAAATATTACTCCTTTATTCTCGAAGTCTACTGTTTTTATTTTTCTTAACACTGGCCCTAAAACGCAGTAATAATTATTTGATTTTAACATAAAAAATAAAAAAAACTAAATATAAGATGTGCCATATATAACTTTTGCAGTTTGTTTTTCCCTCCAATCTTTTGAAATCAGCATAATTGTGCCTTAAAAACATTTATTTTCACTTGAAAAATCAGCAAACCATAAACGTTCAAACAATTGCATATGATTGCATACGTATTGTTACACCCCCAACAAACAGATAGATGGACAGAGAGCAGGGAGGAAGACAATGAGAGTTTTTAAGAAAAAGAAAAAAAAAAGCTGGAAGTACCATAGTGCTCAACATCCTCTCTATCCTTCCAATATGTTCTAAATGAGGACATTTCCATTAGAGTCATACTTGCACTTATGCTGTGTTCACAGGTTTGGGAAAAACGGACAACAGCAAAGCGGATATTCAAAGGTTTTCTAAGGAGCCACAAAGGAAAATTCTGCCACTGCCAGCAGCAACGTTGTGCTGAACTCAGTGGAGCCACGGATGCCACATTTCTCATTGTAGAATTCTAGATGAACCCAGTTTTATAAAACAAAAAATAAAGCATCTTCTTGCCTTTCTACTAGCTTAATTAAACAATCGACACTGTTGAAGTTCTCCTCCGATGATCATCCATTTTTGCCAACAACAGGTCACCATGCTGGCGTTTGTGCGGCTTCACACCACCATCGGCCACGTCCTGCTATGAGGTGTGGAATGTAGACCTGGGAATATGAAAATATATACTGTGATAAATTATGCAGCTTACAATTTGCTTTTCTTAACACACTATGGATATCATCAGTACCTGTAGAACACTGACCAACTACGGGTTTTATTTTATTATGATGAGCAAAATTAGTCCCTTTCACTGGAATTAGTGCAACAAAGCCTGCAAAATAAGGATTTAAAATCATTGCGTTCAAAGTTTTTGAGATATACATATATATATATATATATATATATATATATATATATTTAACTTAGCAGTACCATTTTTTCCTGTTCCAACTGATCAGATATCTGAAACAATAAAAATTGTGACATCATTTATTGAAAAATCTTTTGAATTATCAGGATATTGGATTATTGCGCTTTCACCCACCTCCAGTGGAATGATTTGATCATCGCAAACATGTGAATGCAGCGTTACTATACATAGTATCTACTGCAGAGATTATATGGAGAGGATGATGTGAGCAACATTGTAAACACATTCACTGAATGTCTGATGTCATAAATAAACCCACATGATGATGTACACTACACACTTCTGTGGCAGTTAACAGCTTTGCAATGATAATAAAACCATGCAGATAAAAGCCTATCTTCTCCCAGACATCACCAGTAGGATTTCACAGGTACGTATCCAGCAGCGTGTGTTTGATGTATGTCTTGCTGAAGCATTCTGGCATAACTCACACAAACTCTGTCAAGCCCAGTAAGTACAAGTGTGAAGCATGGCAGGTGTAATAGATGAATACATTGGCTCTGATTGATTTATACCAACAGCAGAGACAGTGGATCAGCATCAAGGTCATCAGCAGTGACTGGCGGCCAGGGTGGCGGCAGGACAGGGTAATGGATCCACACCACCAGAGTACAAACACTGATCTCCCACTACTTTCCTCCACTGCCTCATGTCACTGACAACGGCTTATCTGGCTTAGCTGCTCTAACTGGCTTAACCATTTGAGGTAGACTGTCATAAATATATAACTTTGAAATGACACTCAGTGTGTCAATGATGACACGATCGTGTCTCCTGAACTTTTTAGACCTAACGGTGCTCAAAATATTAAATAATAATGTTCCATTTTGTTTGAGTGAAGAGCAAAATGGCCCTAAACCTCATTTACATATTAATTCAAATTAGAAGCATAGAGTAGTAGTCAAAGAAATGGAAATAAAAAATTATTTTGGCTGCTCCTTTGACTGTGCACTATAGAAAACACTCTACAGCACCAAACATCAATTCCAGCAATCTGTCTGTAAGTCCGTCTTATCCATCCATCCATCAATCAAACAATGGACTGGCCACTCCAGAGTCCAGACCTCAGCATCACTGAACGTGTTTGGATTATTTGGACTGTGTGAAGCAAAAGATGGAACCAACTTCTTGACTGAACTTTGGAGGTGTGGAAAAATATACCTGCAGATTTCTTTGAAAAACTGAAAGCAAGTTTCCTGAAATTGTTGAAACTTCTGTGTAAAGCATGTTTGAGATGTTCTCTGTAAATATATGGGATTTCCTCTTTTTAAATACATTTACCAATCGATCACCAACCATCCATTTTTCTTTACTTACAGTGGCTCAGTACTCAATAATCCAACACACTATTATAAGAGCAAGGGAATAGTTCTACTACTACTACTACGACTACTACTACGACTACTACTACGACTACTACTACGACTACTACCTTGCAGAGTTCATCTCCTTCATAAATGATGCATTAGTTGGATGACCATTCTGGAGTTTTTTTGTGAGACCATTTCAGTGCAGGCCACAGGCCTTTTCTCCAATCTCAATCAGCCACTTTTAATTTCCCTGCTAATTAGCAGCCATCTGTGGGCCGTCACAGGCAGGATGTATGGGTCTT
Organism: Pygocentrus nattereri; assembly: GCF_015220715.1. Classification (NCBI taxonomy): domain Eukaryota; kingdom Metazoa; phylum Chordata; class Actinopteri; order Characiformes; family Serrasalmidae; genus Pygocentrus; species Pygocentrus nattereri. Next base: position 9,453,368 of record NC_051217.1, on the reverse strand, counting down.
GAGCTAATGGGGGAGAGGGGCTGAACCCTGCGAGGGACTGTGACAGGGTTAGCTACAGGCTAGCACCCTGCATTTACTGACTCATTTAACTGACACAAAAACAGGACCTATGGTCCAGTGCTCTACCACCAACCACTGTAATAATCAAACAGCTACCACTGAGCCGTTTTGTTTGCGGTTTCAAGCTGATTGAGAGCAGGTCTGCCAATATGAAAACAATGCTCCGGTCATCAAGATGATGCTGTATTTTTTCACATGCATTGTGGGGTCAGTTTACATTTACTGGGTATACCTACAATTATTGAGGTGCACTTTATATGTTCACAATTACTGACTGGGTCTCTTCTGTTGCTGCATTTGCCAGTCACTCTCAACCCTGTCCATCCATGAAAAGGGTCCACCATAAGATCACCACTGACCGGATATTATTTGGGTTGTGGATCACACTCTCATGCATGACTTGTATTAATCATCCTCTAGCCTTTAATCAAATGTTCAGTTTCTGACCACAGGACCACTGACATGTTTTTCTAATTCTCATAACAGCAGTGACACTGAGATGTGTAAACACATCAGCAACACTTGTATGTGGTACACTCAGTCATACATAATAACATGCCTCTACAATGCCAGCCTGGCTGCTGTGCTGAAAATGGGCCACCACCCAAATAACATCTGGTATGCAGTGGTCTTATGATGGTCCCCCTTACTGGCTGTGTTTAAATGCAGATTTTTGCCAATCCGACTGAATACAATCGGATTACAGATTCAGACTGAGGGGTTTATACTCACTCTGTTCAACAATCTGATGAAAATCTTCGTTTACATGCTCACTACAAGTAATCCGATGCAAAATGACACGCATGCGTGGAGTACCGCTTAGAGTAAACGTTGCCACGACACCGAACATCACGTCCAGTCAGCGTGAGATGAGTTTCCAGTTGGCGCATTTGTGATTTTAATTGCTTTAAACTGATGTCGAACTCAGGAAAACATCCTTCACATATACTTATAAAGAAAGACGTTGTGGTCTTTTAAAGCTCAAAGCATAAACTTCGTCTCCTCTGCAGACCAATTTCCCACCATGTTGAACGGTATAAACCTTTCGCTATGATGCTCCGCGCATGCGCAGAACGTTCTTACACCTTCCGATTGGAATGTAATCAGATTCAGGCGTTTACACGGCTATTATTCTTCTATTCAACTGATTAAAAAATTATTTAGAGGTTTACCCACCTCGTTCAATCGGACAGAAATTGTATTCCGAATGGCCTCAATTGGATTAATCTATTCCGATTGAGGTGTTTACATGGACATATTCTATTCCGATTGAGCTATTAGTCGGATTATTAACGGATTATCAGGCTGCGTGTAAACGTGGCTACTGGTGGATGGGGTTGAGGGAGGGTTAGATGGGCAGTCAGTAATTGTACACCTAAAAATTTTTACTATACGGTAGCTGTACCTGCTCAATGCCAAGTGAGTATACGCACAAGGAAAATGTACCTGTAACTGAACAACAAATATTTGTGTTTCTGTAGAAGAATATTCATCATATTGCATTTTTACCTGCCTAGTCTCAACATAGTTCCCTATTAAATATTATACAGTCTACCATTTTAACACTAAATCTTTTGTCAAACTGGGTGCTACACTTTAGAGATTTTCACAAGATGATTTATGCTAGTCTAGGTCACGTATGGAGTTTCTGAGGTGCAAGTCTGAGAGTCTTGAGCTTTTGAGGTGTGAGCCTAATTCGAGTCTGGAGTTTTTGTGGTGTGAGTCTGAGCATCTTGAATTTCTGGGGTGCAAGTTTGATTCAAAGCTGGTGTTTCTGAGGTGCCAGTCTGAGAGTCTAGAGTTTCTGGGGTGTGAGTTTGACTCAAGTCTGAAGTTTCTGAAATGCAAGTTTGTTTGGAGTCTCATGTATTTGAGTTTGATTTGAATCAGAGCTTTTAAGGTTTGAGTTTAATATGAGACTCGAGTTTCTGGGGTGTGAGCCTGATTCGAGTCTCAAGTTTCTGGGGTGCAAGTCTGATTCAGATCTCATGTTTCTGGGGTGCGAGCCTGATTCGAGTCTCAAGTTTCTGGGGTGCGAGTCTGATTGAAATCTCGAGTCTCTGGAGTAAGCGTCTGATTCAATTTCAGTTTCTGAGGTGCGAGTCAAGTCTTGAATTTTTATAGATAATTTTAATTTAATCTCATATGCTTTTCAAAAAAGTAAAATAAACCCAACCCACTAAATGACCGTATCAAAATAACATGACACATGTAAGGGTGGAAACAAAAGGGTTTTATTTTTAATCCCAGTAAGGTTGATGGTCCTATTTTTATCAGCGGTATGGGTTTTCTCTCAGAAAGTCTAAGCAGAGCTGCAAGTGATTTAATGGCTAGTCCAAGTCTGACTGCATGTCTTTCAACATGTAACTCATGTTTGATTGCTGACTTAACTACCCATCTCTGCTACATTGAGAGATTCCACTGCTTTCAGACATTCTGTACACAAACAGATACATTCTAGTGAATAGATATACCAAATGAGTGGTAACAAACTGTCAACAAACTGCTAAAAAGTTTTAAAAAATGTAGACTTGCAAAAAAGCCCTATTTCCCATTAAGGCCAAGATAAAGTAACAACACAGAGAAAAATGCACATCCCAGATATTGGTGTGAAGACACGTCTGTTCTATAATCAGCATAATTCTTTCCTTGATGTGTGCATTAGGCACATTGCTGTGGACACAAAGAGATATGCAGCAGCGGCATAAATGTAGGCTAATTACACTTTGTATTACAAGCTAGACGCTCAGTGGTTCTGCACTTAGAAACAGGCAAAGAAGCAAAATAATATAAAAAGCTATTAGTGCATGTTTATTACCCACTGCTATCAGGTGCCAAAGGATGATCTCTTTATTACGTGCTTTAGCCACTAACACAGCTCTGGCAGTGTGAAGATTTTTAGGTAAACAACCAGCGCATATTAGGAGCAATTTTGTTTAATTTTATTTCAACTAGCCAATAAGTCAGAAGATAATCCCTTTGATTGAAATCATAATTTGTGCATTTTAGCTCAGTGACCATTTTATACACCGTGATGAACATTTTCACAAATCAGAAACAAGTGGGAAGGGAGAAAAATACTGCCTCTTGACCAACACTGTTTTCATGTGGTGACTTGGAATCAAAAATTCACATTGCACAAAAAAGAGGAACCACTGCTTTGAGCTTGGCTGCAAAAAGGATGTTGAAATGCTAAGCCATACTCTTTTTTTTTCTTACATCATCAAATGCAAAAGAGAGTTAAACTGCAAAGCGAGGCTGATGATGTAACAGTGATCTAAACATTTTGCTTTCAAAAAAAGCTTTCAAGTTTCAAAAAAGTCCACACATACACACATTACATGCTATCTACATACAAACAATATGTGTTCTCAGTATTCTACATAAAATAACGTGTAAAATAATAAAAATGTTCAGATTCATAAAACAGGACAGCGCAATTTTTGATTTCACACACATGGTGTGGGGATAAAAGCAACTGAAACGCAATCACATGAAATACTTTGGATGCTTCCTGAACTTCAGGGCAGTAATGGTGCATGAAATTCCTTCTCCACCTCTTGCAGACCCCTAAATCAATGTCACATCATCATTTGCAGAGTTCTTCAGTTCATGCAAATGCCTCATTCATATTGACACTGCAGCTGGCCTTTGAATAAATGAAGACTCTTCTTCCATCCTACATGCTCACAGACATTTACAGGCGTGGAAAGGTCAAGGACGCCATGTCTCTTTCAGGTAAGAAGAAAGAGACGGTGGTGTTAACGCACAATTGACTGCTCAAAGACTTGAATGGAACACAAGGCTGTTTTGGAGATTTCTCTTTAGCCCACCTTTCTTATGCTGCATTCACCGATCAGGCATAACGTTATGACCACCTCCTTGTTTCTACGCTCACTGTCCATTTTATCAGCTCCACTTACTCTATAGATGTACTTTGTAGTTCTACAATTACAGACTGTGGTCCATCTGTTTCTTTGGTTTTAATTTGTTAACCTCCTTTTACCCTGTTCTTCAGTGGTCAGGACCCCCATGGACCCTCACAGAGCAGGTACTATTTGCACCAGCAATGCAGCTGGAGATGGGTACAACTTTTGAAATTAAAACTTCTAATGAAGTAAGTAGAATGTCACTGTACAAATCACATTCAGTATACAGTTGTATTCAAACGTTTGGATGCTCTGAGCCAAATCACATGTTGAATGGTGAATGGTGAATTTTTTAAAGTCAAAAGGTAAAGTAAGCTCGAAAAACAGAAAAAAATAAAACTGCAATTGCTTCAGCCAGAATTAAGTCTTTCTATTGTAGTTTTCAGAATTTTCACTTACTCCTCTTTGCAGAACACTTCTAGTCCTGCGCTGTTCCTGAGGTGTCTTGCATACAAAGTGTCATGAACATCACTGAAAATCTGTGGGTATATGTTAAGCCAGGGAATGGAGAGAAAATCTGAAAATTTCAGCTTGTGTTTCTCAACATAGTTCATAGTAGGTGGATTTTGAGGTACACTCTGAGACCCTGGCCACGTTTACATGCAGCCTAATAATCCGTTAATAGTCTGACTAATAGCTCAATCAGAATAGAATACGTCCAAGCATCCACTTTATTTGGAATAGTCTAGTCTAATTGAGGCCATTGGGGATTACAAGTTCTATCTGACTGAACAAGGTAGGTAATATAGTAAATAAAATGTTAAATGGAAGAATAACATCTATGTAAACACCTGTATCCGACATTTCCAATCGAAACGTGTATGTACGTTCTACGCATGTGCATTCTGTCATAGTGAAAGTGTATAATATTCAGCATGGCGGGAACAGAAACTGGTCAGTAGAGGAGACGAAGTTTATCCTTTTGAGCTTTAAAATACGGCAGTGGGACAGCTTATGTGTCTCAGAACATGATGTCTTCCTCTTGCTGTTTCCTTAATAAATACATGTGAGGTAAATTTTTCTGAGTCTGACATATTTTTGACATACCTCACGTGATGTTCGCTGTCATGGTAACATTTACTAGTTCGGACTACTTGTAGTGTGCATGTAAACGAAGATTTTCCATCATTGATGAACAGAGCGCACATATAAACACCTCAGTTGTAATCTGTAATCAAAATGTATTCAATCAAAGTGGCAAGAATCTTTGCATCTAAACATAGCCAATGTTCTGTTGGTGTAAGCCTCTTTCAAGCTCTAGTTTCCTGACCGTCACAGTCGGTTTCAGAATATGCTAATATTTAATGAAATTCATTTTTCCATCTACCCCCGCAATGTTTCCTGTGCCAAAGAGTGTCATTTTCACATTGTAAGTCCACAGCACTTGTTTGTCTAAATGCCTCTGGTTTCTCTACAGGTTTTACACACTTCAGATATTGACTCCTGTGATGAGGTTTCCTTCCTTTTGAAGACTCTAAAATGGGGCACCTCCACTCAGTGTCGGGTAAACTTTTTTGCAGGTCCTTACTTTGCCTTTTTGACCAGCACATGAACAGTTATGCTTGAGAGTTTTATTTACCTTACAGATGTTATCCTGACATACACAGTTCTTCTTAACAGCCGTTACTTAATGACATTTCTGTTTATAGCTCTCCACACAGCTCCTTTGTAGGCATCAGAAAGCTTCATTTTCAGCATTAGAACAAAGCTTGAAGATTTAGAGAATTTACTATCTGGACTTGTCATCAGCTGACAATTCCTCATGATAATTATTGGCCTGCTTAACTAGTCCTGATCAGTCAATTAAGGTCTAGCAAGTTCTGAGACTTTACAACTGAAAAGGTGCCCAATCCGCCTTGTACCACAATTTTATTTTTCTGTCTGCTAAGTTAACCAAATAAGAATTAGAATTAACAACCATTTGTCACTGTGTTTGCACACTGTGAAATTGGGCCTCTGCATTTAACCCATCCGTGCAGGGAAACACCCACATACATGCACGCTAGTGAACACACACACTAGGTAGCAGTGAGCACACTTGCCCGGAGCAGTGGGCAGCCCTATCCACGGCGCCCGGGGAACAATTGGGGGTTAGGTGCCTTGCTTAAGGGTATTTCAGTCATGGACTGAAAAATATGTTACAGTGCATGTACCATCCAGAGCTGTAGGTCCTGATAACACTGCCTATATTCTCAATATGCAAAAACATTTTATATAATTCACCTACTATTTATAACATGGTCATAGCTGCATTTTACCCAAAAGAGTCAAGTCAGCCTTAAAATCAAAACTGATCTTGTTAGTTGTTGTATATAATATTCATAATAAGCATATCATACAAAAAAGTCATGCCTTTCCATTATCTTACATAAAAAACAGAGTTCTGGTTGCCTCTAAAAGTTAATTTGGCTGCACAAAACAAATAACAGGAAACTGCATTTCAATTATATTCAATCTGATATAGTGAGGCAGTGATTGAAGCAGTCATTGGGTGGAAACTGTTATGAAATTTGTTTACGGTCCTAAAACCATTGCAGTGTCTCCAAACGGTCAATGGTCAATCTTAAGAGGCAACCACAGACATGCATAAAAGAGGATGTAGAGCGTACAGTAGGAATTTACCCTCAAAGGTACATCAATGATCTTAAGGTCCACTTTTATATCTTATGTAAGATTTAAAGGTAAACTACATTCAGATTCCCACAACCATCATTTCTTCTTTTGATATTCAGGGCCACTGTATGACATAAAATACATCCCTCTCTGCTGCTAAACAGAATCGTAAGAGGATTTTTCCAGGCAAATGGTACTGAATGGTCAATTGTTCCCTTTCTGATAGCTGTTCAACTTTTGGTAGATGAGGTGTTTTTTTTAAACGAGTCATGACATTTATGATTCTAATGTGTGGTGTTCACTGCCTGCTGACCAGAACTCCACCATCACGCCACTCATCCTAAGACCTCTCTCTGACTATAATCAATCAACTGCACAAAACAATCTTCTAGTAGTACTGAATTGTAGCCAATTTCTTTTAAAAGATGAAGTATTAAGTGTAAGATTTTTCTCAGGTGAGGTAATGATTTTAAAAATTGCCTATGGTTTTAAAACTACTAAAATATTTGTTGTTATAAGTACATTTGATGACAAGGTCTGCCTTTGATCAACTCTGCTGTAAAACATGTCTCCCCTGTTCATATCACCCAGAGTTTTAGTGAAAGGCACCTTAAATTTTCTTGCAGTATAAAAGCATTTCATAATGTAAAAAGCTTTATTACTCCTGAGTGTCTATAAAGGCACCCAAATGAAGAATTACCAGTTGAACGTCACTGTCTGTTGTTGCAGAATCTCTTTAACCATTTTACACTTAATATTCTCTGTGACTGAACTATATATGCAAGTAACTAGTAGGCTAACAGACTGGTTAATAATACTGAGAAACAGGCTAGATGTCTGTATAATTGCAGGATTCCTGCTGGGCATGCGAGATCCACCACAATATCATGTGGCATGGGACTAATTTTCAGTTTTGTGTGAGGGGAGTGGGCGGGAAAAACAGCTCAGTGCAGGCAGGAGAGGGATGAAGCATGCATATAGAGGAATCCCGCAAATGAATGAATAGCCTAAGTAAAGTAGAATGATCACTAAATCATATATTTAAACTGATAAAAAAATGCTATGTGTTTACTAGGAATAAATGGTCGATGACCATGACTACTAGGTTATTTCAGCAGAGAATAATGTATGTGTAAGTAGTGTCAAACACTGAATTTCTGTTCACCTTGACGCAACTGCTCTGGTCAGGAGCAGGCCAAAAGGTTTCAGTTGAGGGCGACAGCGGGACAAATGGTTCTAATTTTCTGTGGGATCGAGATGAAATCTTGCAACAGCAGGTGGCAGTGGGACTGAAGAAAAAAAAAAATCCCATGCAGAACTTGTCCTGTACAGAGGTCAGACCTGTACAGAGAAGTTACAGTAAAAGTACATATAGAATCAAGCACGTTACCTGTATGCCTGTTCCAAGCTTCACATGTCTGTGTTTAAGATAAAATTGGCATCAAAAGTAATTGCAAATGTACTTATACAACACTGCTACTTTAGTGCTACCACTACTATTTGTTTATTGTTACTTTTGGGAGTTAACTGGGACCTTGAGTACACGATTTCGTTCCAACTCATGTACCACATGTGACGCGAATGACAATAAAGCCTTACCTTATCTTATCTTATCTGCTAGCTTGGATGCTCGTGGAAGTTAGCATTATGCTAGAAGTTAATCGGACAATGCAAGGGCGCATAGGCTATAAAGCGTTTTTGCATAATGTTACCATGTAATGACATACAACTAGCAGATCTTAATGATGTTATGTCTGTACCTGGTTCACATCATAAACAAAACTAAGGAGTTTATGAAATCCCATGTTTTATTTTACACTGTTAGATCCATGCAATCCCATGTGCAGCTGCACTTTCTCCCACCTCCCACACAAAGGACAGGGTCATGTTTTTACAGGTTTTAGGACCCTGTCCACATCATCAGTTATGAATATTAAATATTACAAGCCATTTCAGGCTACACTGTACATAAGTCACACTGCACATCTGTTCAAAGTGAGGGGATAATTATAACAGAAACTGATCAATAGCGTCCACATTTGCATTTCTATTAAATAGACTAAGAAAAAAACAGAATCAGTCAACTTATTCCTGTTCCACCCAGCACTCCAGTTGTGGAAGGTAGTAGTAACAGCATTCAGAAGAACTGATGAACAGTGAAATGTAGGTTAACCCCTTGAATGCCAGGGTCTGCTGGCAGGCCCAAACCTTTAACACATGCTTCTGTAACTTAAGAATAGTTAACCATTTGGCAATGAACTTGCTGTATTTACTGAATAATAAGACTCAGTATGTAATAAGCCTGGGATTTTAAGGTTGTTAATTGCAGACTGTAGCAGAAGTGTGTGCATTAATCAATGACCATCAGGTTCTGTTACACAAATGAATCTGACTGCAGGGGAAACAGGAACATGTTCTCTACACAGAATTATTATGCTGATCACTTTATGCGGTACGGTGTTTCCAGACCTTTTTTGTGGTGAAGTATTGAATTATGCAAGCATGCATGCATCATTTATTATCTAGGATTCCCAGTATGAAGCCATCAATAAAACACATCCAATAACCAGTTCCAATAAAACCTGCCATAAACACTTGCCTCCAATATTATTCCCTAATCAGTCACATGGGCTGACAGGAGTAGTGGCGCAGCGTGCGATGCCCTTATACCAGGAACTGAGAGAACTAGAAGCGTCCTGATTTTAAACCTGAGTGGGCCACAAGTGATTACGGCTATGTACCATAGAGATGCAGGTCCTTCCTCACTTTGCTGCTGTTCTGCCCTTAATCAAGATATTTGATAACACAAAGCCAATGACATCTCAGCCCTTGTGAGATTGAAATAGAGCTTTATAAATGCTGAGGGTTGTCAATGTCGCGCTGGTCATGCTTGGTCTTCTTTCACATATATGTGTGGGCGGTCAGCTGAGGAAACACAAGATGTTTCAATCTTCATCTTTCATTGCTTTCATCACAAGGTTGTTGCAGAAGGCACAAAGTATTTGGGTTAATGACAAATAAGTCTTTCAAAATGATCACTTTAATGAATACAATCGGATTACAGATTCAAACTGCGGTGTTTATGCTTACTCTGTTCAGCAATCTGATGAAAATCTTCGTTTACGTGCTCGCTACAAGTGATCCGATGTAAAATGACGCGCATGCGTGGAGTACCACTTAGAGTGAACGTTACCATGACAGCAAACATCACGTGAGGTACAGTCGGCGTGAGATGAGTTTCCAGTTGTGTTTTTAGTGGCTTTAAAATGATGTCGAGAGGAACATGTCGTGTTTTGAGACACATAAGTTGGACGTCCGTCCCACCGCCGTCTTTTAAAGCTCAGAGTATAAACTCCGTCTCCTCTGCAGACCAGTTTCTGCTCCGCCATCACCAAAAATAACGTTATCGCAGAAATACCCTGAAATATCATATTATTTTAGAGCCATATCGCCCACCCCTAGTATTGAATGTGTTTCATGTGTCACATTTCCACATAAATAAAAAACAACACAAAAAGTAAGTGAACTGAAAAAAACTATGTTGATGTACATGGATTTTAGACATGGAAATGTAGACATTTGAATCAATTTAACTCACTGCCTCACTCTTTCAGTGCATTTGTGTTCAGTGCAGTACTTTTTCCTGTTAATTTCTTTTTTCGCTAAGCCTCAGTACTGCAGCCTACACTTTTTGAACAGTTTAAATCTATTGAAATTCATCCAAGTGCCCTCATGAGGGAGGATTGGACCAGAATCTACTTTCGTGACAACAATTAAGTGTGAGCATTTGTGATTAATTAAAGCTACCTCAAACAAAGCCTGTGGTGAACTTGTTCTGAGAGGTACTGCACCTGCCTCTGTCTCTGCTAATAATTTGTGCCTTTCTAACTTTGTATGACTTCACCTACTCGCTCAGGGTCAAGAACTTACTTTCAAAATGTGTTCATTATAAGATATAATTATAAAAGTGCCCAAATACAATAGATTGCATAATGTCAATAATGTTTCCTGATTATTTTCCATTACTTTTTACAAACATGTTGTGCCAGGGCCACATTCAGCATTTGTTTTGTTAGAATTCTCTTTTGCCTTTTTTTTTAATGATAGTTAGTTGCTTAAAAATTCCTCCTACGTTGGTTGTCCTAAAACATTTGTAGGCAACCCTGCAACTAACTGGCCTTTTTGTAACATATTCATAATCTGAGTAAATATTCTACAGCTCCTTTTTTTGCACTGTTAAAACATAAGACTGTTCTACACAACAAAATCTGTTTGACAACACATTTTCAGATCCAGACCAATATGTAATATTTTGTCCTAACGCACTGACGGGCCTTATATCATCACTGATGGAACACAACTGCAACTATCTCCAAAAAGGCAACATTTCAAGAAAAAGGGGGGGGGAAAGGTTTTTATTAGATTTTTAAGAACGCAAACAAATAAGAAATAGTAATAATAGTAATTTTGGAGCTTTTCTATTAGTCCATTCAACATACAATTTCCACACACATAAAGGGAAACAGAATTATGAGGTTTTGGTCCAACAGTGAAATATTATAATGGCCCATATTAGTCAACCAGTTCAAAAAAGTTTTAATGGATCTCACAAAATAATAACATATCAAAATATTACCTAGTAATTTGACTTTGAGATGGGTTCCTTACAGTTTGGAATCACTTGTCATATTAACAATTGCTTTTTTATGCAATACCTACATGTAGATTTAAATACTATAATCTAAACACCAGAAGTAATCTGAATACATTATTGGCACTTATTCAATTATAAATAATACATTGTTATTACATGTTTACAGTCTTTTTTTTCAAACATGAGGCATTCTGGACTACATTATACTATTACTAAAATTTCTTAGTAATTATGAAATCATCTGATTATTATTTTTAACACACCCATCATTCCATTTTTTACAGCTTCCCACATTTGCATTCGGTCTCTGTGTAAAGTTCAATTACAAAAGAAATGTGGGACTGTATTTGACTATGTGATGTTATAGAAAACAGACTGCAGGCATCTGTTTGAGAATGAGCATATACAGGCAGGCCCAGAAATATTTGGACAGTGACAAGTTTTGGCATTTTAGCCGTTGACCAAAACATATTCAAGACACAGCTGCATAATCAACATGGGGTTAACGTGCAGACTCTCTGCTTTAATCTCAGGCTATTCACATCTTAATTGGAGGAAGGGTTTAGGAATTACAGCTCTTTAATATGTAGCCACCTTTTCCAATTACCTTTTTAAGGGACCAAAGGTAATTGGACAATTATCTCAAAAGCTTGCTGCATGGGCTATTCCCTCATTAATCCATCATCAATTAAGCAGGTAAAAGGTCTGGAGTTGATTCCAGGTGTGGCATTTGCATTTGGAAGCTGTTGCTGTGAACCCACAACATGCGGTCAAAGGAGCTCTCAATGGAAGTGAAACAGACCATCATTAGGCTAAAAAAAAAAATAATAAAATAAATCAGAAATTCATCAGAAAGATAGCAGAAATGTTAGGAGTGGCCAAATCAACAGTTTGGTCCATTCTGGGGGAATAAAGCACACACTGGTGAGCTTGGGAACTCAAAAAGGCCTGGATATCCATGGAAGACAACAGTGGTGAAATCCTTTCCATGGTGAATAAAAACTCCTTCACAACATCACCCAAGTGAAGAACACTCTCCAGGTAGTAGGTGTATCAGTATTCAGTATTTAAGTCTACCGTAAAGAGATGTCTTCATGAGAACAAATGCAGAGGGTTCACAACAAGGTGTAAACCATTAAATCAGCCTAAAAGAAATCAAAAGGCCAGATTAGACTTTGCCAAAAAAAAAAAAAAAAACACATCTAAAGAAGCCAGCCCAGTTCTGGAACAGCATTATTTGGACAGATAAAACTAAACTCAACCTGTACCAGAATGATGGGAAGAAGAAAGTACAGAGAAGGCTCATGATCCAAAACACACCACAACCTCTGTAAAACATGGTGAAGGCAGTGTGATGGCATGGGCATGCATGGCTTCCAATGGCACTGGGTCAGTAGTGTTTATTGATGATGTGACAGAAGACAGAAGCAGCCAGATGAATTCTGAAGTGTACAGGGATATACTTTCTGCTCAGATTCAACCAAATGCAGCAAGGTTGATTGGACATCACACACTACAGATGGACAATGACCCAAAACATAGTGCAAAAGCAACCCAGGGGATTTTAAGGCAAAGAATGGAATATTGTGCAATGGCCAAGTCAATCACTAGATCTGAACCAGATTGAGCGTGCATTTCCCTTGTTTATGACAAAACTTAAGGCAGAAAGACAAACAAGCAACAGCTGAAGACAGCTGCAGTAAAGTCCTGGTAAAGCATCACAAAGGAGGAAACCCAGAGTTTGGTGATGTCCATGGGTTCCAGACTTCAGGCAGTCATTGCCTGCAAAGGATTCTCAACAAAGTATTAAAAATAAACATTTTATTTATAGTAAAGTTAATTTGTCCAATTACTTTTGAGCCCCTGAAATAAGGAGGCTTTGTAGAAAAATGGTTGCAACTCCTAAATGTTTCATAGGGTATTTTCATTCAACACCTTGAATGAAACCTGAAAGTCTACACTTCAATTGCACCTCAGTTGTCTCATTTCAAATCCAACGTGTGGGAATGCAGAGCCCAAATCATGAAGATTGTGTCACTGCCCAAATATAAATACAATATAAGTGTATTTACAAAAAAATGAATGAAGTTGATAAAAACATTAACATCTTGTCTTTTTTGGCATGGAGGTTTGTACATACATCTACAATAAACTGGATTTGTATGATTGGAAATGGTGATTGCAAACTTTTAAGCAGTAGTGCACATCCCTCCATACAGTTCTCAGCACTGTGGGGATGGAGATGCTGTGATGCTGAAAGCATGTGAAAGTGTGTGTTTGGATGAGTGTACACAAAACCTCCATTAACCTCCCACCCGCCGTTCAAACTGCCAATGCCATAATCAAACTTGCCATAAACACAAAACCTCTCACTTAGCTCTCTCAATGGACTGTAACCATTCATCTATACCACCAAATTAGCATTTAAATAGTAAACATCTGCAAGCAGGTTTTATATGGGGGCAAAGAGTATTTCCATCCCGAGTCTATTTTCTGACTTTTTGGAGATTGCCTCTTAAAAAAGCAGAGAGAGTACGCTACATTAAACTAGACATTTTGAAGTGCAATCATTTGGATGGGAAAGCATCTTTGGAGATGGGCGTAGACAAACCTTGCCAGATATCCACAACATTGTCTGCCTTAAAAGGCAGAGGTATGAGGTAATGTCTGGGTCAGCTTCTCAATATGCCAGTTTTGCCATTGGAACCATCATAATTATTCCATCAATCCATGTCAACGCTGAATCAGTGAGCCAAGCCAAGGCTATCTCTCATGAAAAGAGTAAGTGCACTGTTTTAGAGCCAGGCAGGTTGGAAACATTGTCTTACCTGGCTGGGTATGGGGTAGTTTGGGTTTTGTGTGATCGCTATAGCCACAGGGCAAGTTCAGCCACAGTCAGAAAAGACAGAGAAATGATATGCTGATTCAAACTAGCAATTACAATAAAGGTAGGCTTATATAATGTACAATGAGAGTGTGAGAAACCATTTTAACCCCTTAAACGGCCAGGGCCCAGCAGTCACCCCAAAGTTTTATTACACATTTACATAACCTAAGAAACTAACCCGGTTTGCATTTAAGTAGTTAATGAATAATAAGCTGTAGTATGTAATAAGCCTAGGGTTTAAGGGGGTTTAAGTCATTAAACATCTGAGTAATTATGGATTTTGTTTCACAAATACACAGTGCCATGAAAAAAAGCATTTACTCCTATCTAATTTTCTTTTACAACATGATTTAGGTAAACACAATGTAATATTACACAAAGGGAACATCTCCAAATAAAACTTTTTTTATTTTATTTTTCACTTAATGACTTTTGGCAGGAAAACCTCCAACCAATTTTTCTTATAATCTAACAGCAGCATTGTTGTGGAGGTATTTTAGACAACTCCTCTTTGCAGAACACTTTAATCCAAATATACAGTTTTTTTTTTTTTAGCATAAGTTGCTCATTTAAGGCCCTGCTTCAGCATCTCTATTGGGTTCATGTCAGACCTTTGGCAAGGCCATTCCCATTTTTGTTTCTTCTCACCCATTCAAATGAGGGCTCACTTGTCTGTTTTGGATCTTTGACTTGCTGCATGACTTTTATATTTCAGCTTCAGATTAACAGAAAAAATCAATAATGAAGAAAATTTATGATTCTTTTAACAATAGCAAGCTGGTGTGATGATGGCATAAATGTTCTTATTGTGAAATGCATGTGCTGCATAGCAGATATAAAGGGACCCAGGCTGCGCAAAAAGTTACACTTTGACTGATCTGTCCATAGAATATTATCCAAAAAGGTTTAGGGAATGTACAGGTGCTGTTTCGCAAATATGAGACGAGCATTAATGTTTCTTTTGGTAAACAGCGTTTTATGCCTTGCTGTTCCTCTATGAACGTTAGTTTTGCTCAGTCCCTCTTTTACTGCAGAGTCACAAACGTTGTCCTTTGTAGAAACTAGAGAGACCTGCAGCTCCTTGAATGTTCTCTTACATGACTTCCTGGACGATTTGCCACTGTGCCCTTGGGGAAATTTTGGCAGGACGGCCACTCCTGGGAAGACTCATCAATGTTCCTAGGGTTCTCAATTTGTAGATAATGGCTCTCACTGTGGTTCAGCGTTGTCCTAGAGACTAGTTTTGCAACCCTTCCTAGGCTGTTTTTTCAACAGCTGTTTTTTCCCTAATCTCTTTTGGACTTTCTTTTGATCATGGCCTGGTGTGCTTGTAACAACTCTGTGGGGACTACACCATTCTGATGGTAAGCTTCAACATGAGATAGATTTACATTCAGCATGTCTGTGCTGCATTCAAGCCTGAGTGTGTTCCATCAGCTGAACCTCATAATCAATTAAATTTGGTTAATTTGCTGCTTACATTTACATTTACATTTACAGCATTTAGCAGACGCTCTAATCCAGAGCGACTTACAAGAAGTGCTTTGTCAATCTAGAGAAAGTATCTTTGCTAGTTACCAATAGCTTAGAGAAAAAGACAGTCCTGAGCTCAGATACTGCTAGAAACAAATATGTCACTGCAGACACCAAGAGAAAAAGAAACAGAGTTGAACGCAGAACTCTGTGCCATTCAATGCAATACAATAACAATAAGATACGATACAATAAATAAAATAAGTGCAGCTTATAGTTCAATGCTCATTTAAGTGCTGTGTGAAGAGATGAGTCTTCAGTCTGCGTTTGAAGACAGCAAGAGACTCTGCTGTTCGGACAGCCAGTGGGAGTTCATTCCACCACCTGGGCGCCAGCACAGAGAACATTCTCGACGCTCGTCTTCCGTGCTGCTTAAGTAACTAAGGGGGCAATTATTTTCCACATGGGTGACTTGCATGTAGGATAACTTTTCTCCTTAAACAAATAATAATAAAATAATAAAATAATCCGGGAAGTGTGTTTTGTAGTTCATAAGGTTCTCGTTGTCTAATGATACATTTTTGTTTAAAGATCTAAAAGCATTTACTGTGACAAATATGCAAGAATAGAGAAAATCAGAAAGAGGGCAAATACTTTCTGTAACATCGCTATCAGAATAGAACCTTGTGTTTAGGAGAAAGAAAAAATGACAAGTTCTTGAAATTTCAGATTTCAAGTTGTGTAAAATAAGATTTCAAGTTGTGTAAAAATAAAAAACATAAAAACTGGAGAAAAAATGGAGTTGTGACATTCTGGTATATTAGCAATGCAAAAATCCCACATTTGCTACATTCAATTGCTCCAAACTGTAACATCATTAAGAATGTCTGAAATCAGTAAATGTCCTACAGACATCTCTTCAGAAAATCTCACTCCAAACTGCTGCAGTTACAGTGAGGCTCTTTACAGCAAGGTTCTAGAATAAATATTCAATAGACAGCATATATGATTCCCTCTATATTATAGCCAATAGCCTAGAGAGAATGAGGGGGAGGACGAGAGAGCACGAGAGAGAGGGAAAAAACACCACTTTCCTTTTGTCGCCTCATTGATTTGTCAGTGGTAATGGTGCATATTGTACACAATTGACAAATTGAGAAAAAAAAAGGGAAGAAACGATGCAGCATTTTTTTAATGCATCAAATCCCTGACCCCAAGGATTTGAATGAAAGAGACTGTCATTTATAAATGATCTTGTTAGCATTAACTTATGATGCTCATTGAGTCGCCTGGTAAGGGGGTGTAAAATACTGAATTTGTCTCTTTGAGACATGGGTATATGGTTCTAATCCACTTATAAGAGCTCTTATGAGCTCAAAGGAAACATGGGAATGAACCACTGTGGTTCCGATTCAGCTGCAGGCATCCATTTTGTTTCACAAAAGGCATGTAAAATGAAAACAAGCTATCAGAGATTTAGCTGTTGTACATTACTACTGGTGCTGCTCAGAGAATAGACACAGACTGCCAATAATACCAATTTCAATAATAGCGGTTGGTATAAGTACACAGGCCTACTTATTAATGTCTGTGGAGATTAGATAGAAGGTAATCCGCTTGGAAAAGATGGGGAAATCAAAGAGAAAATAAGGAAAACAAAAAATAATTAAAAAGATATAAAGACAATGAGACTCCTAACAACCATGCAAGACTTGGTAGACCATCAAATCTGTCACCATCAGATAAACAGTACTTAAAGCTTTACACTTTGAGAGAGAGGAGAAAATCAAGCTCCACTCTTACTTCAGATGTAAAAAAATCCACAAGTGTTTTTGTTCATTCTTCCACAGAGAGAAGACAATGACACAATAATGTTCCCACAGCAGGTAAAAGTGGTTTAAATGTGATCTGTATACGACATCAGTCTGAACAGATCAGCTCCTAAACCGACCCACATGCGCAAAAGAACAACGCGTCACATTGCTTTACTTGGCTCATCCAGAGGTAAACAATCATGACTTCCAACGGATGCCAGTCGCTCCCAGAGCTTTCAGTTTCATCTGCGCCAGCATCACAGGAGCGATCACGAAGCTTCACTGACTGACAGCTGGGCTCATCACCCAGAATGTATTCAAGCGCACTGTAAAAAGGGCACAGTCACTTCTTTGGTTCATGTCCTCGTATTCTTCAAACTTTACTTTCAAACTTATAACTGCTGTTTGACGCAGTAGCCTCGCTCTCCTACTTGCTCTCCCATTTCTTTTTAAATCTCTTCTGGACAAGTCTCTTCAAATTTAAAAAAAATATCACCCCAAATGTTTATGAGGTCTCAGCAGCACGAAATTATGACAAATGCTGAGTTGGATTGATGTAAAAGTAGTGTGAATTCTGATCTGGCTGTTCAGACCGTGTCGCATTGTCGTGTATCGGATACGGATCGGATTTCAGTACCACTTATGAAAGCGCCTCAAATCAAAACTGAAAATGTCAGATTTAGTGTGTTTTAGAAAAAAAATTGGGCCACTTTTACCTGCGGTGTAAACGTAGCCTATAAGTCTGAAAGGATGTGCAACCATCAATAATCTTCTAGTGATCAAAGGAAATAATCAAAAAAGAAGAAATCAAACAAAAGGTGCTGCTGGTGATCACAAACCAGTCACACTACAGTCCAGACCTCAACATCACTGAATGTGTGACTGTGGAATTACTTGGGTTGCGAGAAGCAGAAAACACTATTTCTAAGACTTAACTTTGCAGATATGGAAAAAAAAATATCCCTGCAGGTTTCTTAAAGAAAAGAAAAAAAAAACCTGAAATGTCAATTTTGGGCAAATGTCCCAAAAAGAAAGCAAGCTGTTATAAAGGCACCGAGTGAAAACATCAAATACTGAAAAAAACTGATGATATATTTAATTTTTGAGGTTTGTGTTATTTTATGTTAAATGTGTTTTCTACTTTATGAATAACTTGTATTTAACAGTAATTAAATGAATGAAGGATGGCCTTTGACTTTTGCACAGGACTGTACATTCACAAATATTAGGCAGCTAATAGTTTTATTGGTTCTGGTTATCTAAAGCTATTTGTAAGCATGACAGACACCAGGATTCTTCTCATTTATAATTTGCTGGCAGTCTCTGTGAAGGTTAAGCCATTTTACTGTGAAACGAGAAAAAGCTCAGAGGTAACTGCTATTAAATTTATTGTCATAGCTTAGAACACAAGTCTTACTGTAATATTTATCTCATGTTTCCAGGGGCTGTGTATTATTCAGAAGTCTTCAGTGTGCAGGTGTTTAAATGCTGCAGAAGAGAATCCTCTTCACAGAAAGTCAACTACAGGGAGGATGGGTATTAGGCCCAGCTAGGGCTTGAAATATCTTTCTGAACCCAATGGGACCCGAATATTCATGTTGGGTTCTATCGAGTTCAAGCATAAACGTCCTTTTCCCAAACCAGTTACTCCCTACTCTCACAACATTACAGTGTGTCACTCCATATGAAGTCACACTCACAGTTGTGGAGGGCACTCCTTACTTAGGGAGAGGGTATAAATATATTAATAAACTTTGGGACACTCTTGCCACTCTCCAGAGGAAGCCGCCATTGCCAAATAACAGCTTAAAGAAGAAGAAAGCATCTGCAACACTTCACAAGTGAAATAAATTAAGTATTGTGTTTTTAAATTGATGCTTGGTTGTAAGATATTATGGAACCAAGTCAGCTGAACTGAGGTGGTGTCACTTTTTTGACCTACACACACAATTCTTTGTTATTTAAAGACACTGTATTAAGCAATATATGAATGATGAGCAAGGTGGAACCAACTTTTGCATACTGCTGAACATGTTGCACCTCTACGGAACACTGCCATATGTCTTCTTCGATGCACCGTTGCTGGAAAAGGGTAATAAGTACCCTTAATTACTTTTGGATAGTACTTATTATGGCAAACCCTCCATGTAAATGTTCAAATGGAAGCGGCATAGAAAGGCCAAGTGAGAAGGAGCCAGAATGAGCATTAGAGGTCTGCATAGGCATTATACTGAAGCCCACACCCATACATTTGAGACCTGACCAGGTCCAACTGGTACAACTAAACTTGAAACTCAAACCTAACCTGCACCTGCTTGCACACAGTAAGAGAGATGCATCATCGCAGCCATGGTTTTACAGTGCTTTGCAGGATGTTCGAAATGCACAAACATGTATTTTATACATATGTAATACACTAACAATATTTACTGTCATTATATTACTGTGGTATTACTTCCAGAGAACCTCCTTTGATCAATTTAAGATTAAGAGATCCTTTTTTAATCCCACAACTGGGGAATTTCCACCTCCGCATTTAACCCATCCGTGAAGTGAAACACCACATACACACTAGTGAACATACACACACTAGGGGGCAGTGAGCACACTTGCCTGGAGTGGTGGGCAGCCCTATCCACGGCGCCCGGGGAGCAGTTGGGGGATTAGGTGTCTTGATCAAGGACACCTCAGTCATGGACTGTCAGCCCTGGGGATCGAACCAGCAACCTTCCGGTCACAGGGCCAGCTCCCTAACCTCCAGCCCACGACTGCCCCAAAAACTAACCCTATTAATCCTACTGCACTAAGATTTCTCTACCTACTGCTGCTACTATTTGCAAGAATGGAACACTTTAGGTGTAGTTAAAGAGCCAAAATCATGATTCTTCAAAAGCAAGCTTTTTGCTTTATCAATTTTGAAAGTGTTTAATATCTTTAATATGGTCACTAGGAGACTGAAAGTGCCAAATAGTGCACTTTATTTCCAGGTAATTTCCAGGAAATTCTGTCTGTAATTTTCTCAGGTTAGGAAGGACAAAAACACAGACATGGCTGATCCCAATGGAAAAACAAATCACCAAGGAGCATCTGTAAATAAAGCACATTTTTCCAAGAGTCCAGGTAAATTTAATCCTGTCCGAATAGAGCTTGAAAGAGTAACAACACCCCACTATTTTAGGCTAACTCCACACTGGGTCATATAAAAAAAACGCTGGGAGGGGCACTGCAGTGGGCTGCGAGGGAAACCCGGTGGGCTGGGCTGCTGTGTTTTTATAGCTGACGTTAGTTAACAGAAAATATGGAGAGTGACAGAATCAAACAGCAACTTCGAGGTCTTACAAGGTTGAAGATTTTTCTCCATTTCTACCCCCATCTTTGACGGGGGAAGGTGTTACAGCCACTGACTCAAGCCGCCGAAGAATTAACATCGTGCCAGAAAATGATTAACAGTGAGTGGGAGAGGCATCTGAATGGTAGAACATTGCCTAAAACCATGACAGCTAGCTCCTAATTATCTGTTCAGCAGGTCCATATTCAATAAACCCCAGTGCTGATTACTTAGATGTACTGAATCCCAAATGAATAAAGTGGATTTCTTTGAACACTGTCTAAGTTTCATTCATTTTGACATCAATCACCATTTTTTTCGATACAAGTGCACTTGTGGGCACTGTACACATCTCTCACTTGTTGACAACACTTGTAGTAGGGAGGTGGCTGAGGTATGTTAAAAGTTAAAATGCAGCAAAAAATTGTACCCAACGTTTGTGGCCTAAGCTAGTTAGTTTACACTAGCCATTCTCTAGCATTACCAGCCTTACAACCTAGCTTTTAGCATGCTGCCTGTTTGATTCCAAGCACAGAACTATAAAAGGGAGACTGTGTCATACCAAACAGGCTGTTCACAGATGTAACCAAGTTGGGGTCATACACTGCCTCACCCGTCATCCAGGGTTTGCTGCAGAGGCCCTAAAACATGTTCTGCAAGCTATTCATGGCACTTCTCAGCAACTATATGGAGAGAATCCTAACTATAATTAGTATGTCAGGTTACCTAATCATACGTTAAACGTTATCAATATACGGACAGTTAAATCTAAAAGGCTAAAAAGGCTTTTTTTATAGTTTGGAAAGATGTGTTCAATTTCAAGCAAGACTGGTGTACATTATTATTACAGAAGAATGCATTTCAGCCATTAAAGTTACAAAAACAGCCTGTTTACTTTTAAAGGATAGAGAGATAGAATGGACACAGGCATATTACTTCAAGTAAATAAAAATCTACTGTTACAAATGATCCTTCTAAAATTAACTTCAGCCTGACCCAAGCCTGACGTCATACATTTAAAAAGCTGACCCAAGCCTAGCCCAAAACCTGATATTTTGTCAGGCTCTGTTGGGTCTGGTAGCAGACCTATAGGGGGTATATCTGGAATATTTTTCGAGCTGAGTTTGGGTTCGAAATTCACTGTTGGGTTTCTGAGTGTCCCTTAACAGATTTTGGCTGGCACTGTTGAGTCACTTGTATTGCTGGCAGCAAGGTCCACTGAGCTGAGGTCTGCAAGTGCAACATTTAAACAACAAAGCAGCCTGTAACCTAAAAAGTTTATACATAATCTAAAATTTTGGACCATGTTGAAATTTGATGTTTTTGACAATCTCCTAACAGAGGAAAATTAGGCTTTTTATTAATATTATTATTATTATTTACATCAACAATCTGATTGTTAGTTACTGTAGATAGAATATTTAAAATAAAGTAACTAAAGAGGTGCTACAATAAGGACATATTAATACTGAGCTTTACTTAGCCTTAGACTGATCTTGATCAGGTTCAGACAAAGTACTGTTAGGCTTAGATTCAAAACAGTGATGCAGGTGGGGATGTGTTGGAATGTTGTGTGGGTGTTCATGGTTTCAGAACAAAATTTTGAGCCTGATAAAAGCTCAAGGCCAAACGGAAGGGTGGCAGAAGGTGTAGACAGACAAGATCTTAAGAAACTGCAGCCATAGGTAGGGAAGGAAACAGGGAGCAGCTAAAATATTCATACTGTAGGTTTGCATTAATAAGAGAGCAAGTTACAATCACAGAAAGCTAACTCCACATTTCTTTTAAATCTCAGATTGATCACATCGTAAAGCTCATGCGTGTTCATGACAGGGTTGACTCTGTCCAAGTGCAACTGTCTAGAGGCCAGAGTTATATAATGGAGCAGCACTGCATGCTGGGATGCTGTTTTGTGACCTCTTTAGAGAAAGTGCAACTGGCCAGTTATTTGGAAGGTTAAGGGAGGACATGGCGGTGGAAATAAATCAGTGTAGCAACTGACCTGCTGACTAGAGTTAATTTCACTCCATTTTAGACCTCAGGCAATTCTCCACACAAAAAGCACCCTCAGGCGCTCAGGCTTCATGGAGCACAATGCCAGCACAATGGCTTAACCTGGCACTGTCAATTCCCCACCCCCTACTGTCAGGTGCCATCTACAGGAGTCTCAACACAGATTTCCCTTTGGTTGCATCAGTGTGTATCCCGGGGCAATGTGCAACCACACAGCTCACAGGAACCAGTTCCCACAATTAGAATTATATAATTAAGAGCGGGAAAATCAGGTCAAATCCTTCTCAGTGCACAAGGGAAGCCCTTTCAGGCTCAGGACTATACAGTAGACACATGAAAGATTACTGTGAGTGTGGTAGTGCAGAATGATCTGGGCTACCCAGGTGTGCTAAATCACTACAACTAACTGTGATTACATGTCATGTAAAACTGTTACAACCCCAATTCCAATGAAGTTGGGACGTTGTGTAAAACATAAATAAAAACAAAATATGATTAGCAAATCCTTTTCAACCTATATTCAATTGAATACGCTACAAAGACAAGATATTTAATGTTCAAACGAATAAAATTTATTGTTTTCTGCAAATATTCACTCATTTTGAATTTGATGCCTGTAACACATTCCAAAGAAGTGGCGTGTTTACCACTGTGTTACATCACCTTTCCTTTTAACAACACTCCATAAGCATTTGGGAACTGAGGACACTTAATTGTTGAAGCTTTGCAGGTGGAATTCTTTCCCATTCTTGGTTGATGTACAACTTCAGTTGCTCAACAGTCCGGGGTCTCCGTTGTTGTATTTTGCACTTCATAATGTGCCACACATTTTCAATGGGAGACAGGTCTGGACTGCAGGCAGGTCAGTCTAGTACCTGCACTCTTTTACTACGAAGCCACGCCGTTGTAACACGTGCAGAATGTGGCTTGGCATTGTCTTGTTGAAATAAGCAGGGATGTCCCTGAAAAAGACGTTGCTTGGATGGCAGCATATGTTGCTCCAAAACCTGTATGTACCTTTCAGCATTAATGGTGCCTTCACAGATGTGCAAGTTACCCATGTGATGGGCACTAACACGCCCCCACACCATCAGAGATGCTGGCTTTTGAACTTTGCGCTGATAACAATCTGGACAG
This sequence comes from Pygocentrus nattereri, assembly GCF_015220715.1. Lineage (NCBI taxonomy): Eukaryota > Metazoa > Chordata > Actinopteri > Characiformes > Serrasalmidae > Pygocentrus > Pygocentrus nattereri. Next base: position 9,429,460 of record NC_051217.1, on the reverse strand, counting down.
TCCGTTTCCTCTTTGGCCGGGAGGACACGACGTCCATGATTTGAAAAAACAATTTGAAATGTGGACTCGTCAGACCACAGGACACTTTTCCACTGTCTGTCAGTCCATCTCAGATGAGCTCGGGCCCAGAGAAGCCGGCGGTGTTTCTGGGTGTTGTTGATATATGGCTTTCACTTTGCATGGCAGAGTTTTAACTTGCACTTGTAGATGGAGCGACAAACTGTGTTCACTGACAGTAGTTTTCTGAAGTGTTCCTGAGCCCATGTGGTAATATCCGTTACAGAATGATGTCGGTTTTTAATGCAGTGCCACCTGAGGGATCGAAGGTCACGGGCATTCAATGCTGGATTTCTGCCTTGCTGCTTACTTGCAGAGATTTCTCCAGATTCTCTGAATCTTTTGATGATATTATGGACTGTAGATGACGAAATCCCTAAATTCCTTGCAATTGCACGTTGAGAAACGTTGTTCTTAAACTGTAGGACTATTTGCTCACGCAGTTGTTCACAAAGTGGTGAACCTCACCCCATGCTTGCTTGTGAATGACTGAGCCTTTCAGGGATGCTCCCTTTATACCCAATCATGACACTCATATGTTTCCAATTAACCTGTTCACCTGTGGAATGTTCCAAACACGTGTTTTTTGAGCATTCCTCAACTTTCCCAGTCTTTTTCCCAGTCTTTTGTTGCCCCTGTCCCAGCTTATTTGGAACGTGTTGCAGGCCTCAAATTCAAAATGAGTGAATATTTGCAAAAAACAAAGTATAAATATTTTGTCTTTGTAAAACGGATTTGCGAATCATCATATTCTGTTGTTATTTATGTTTTACACAATGTCCCAACTACAAAATAACTGATAAAGCCTTAGGCTATTTTTCATCTGTAAAATGATGGTGACATACACTATGTCCAAAAAACTGTTTTTAATTACTGAATTCGGGGTCAGTCCCATTTTTATAGGGGCAGTCATGGGCTGGAGGTTAGGGAACCGGCCCTGTGACCAGAAGGTCGCTGGTTCGACCCCCAGCACCGACAGTATGTGACTGAAATGCAAGGCACCTTACCTTACCCCCAACTGCTCCCCAGGGGATAGCGCTGCCCACTGCCCCAGGCAAGTGTGCTCACTGTCCCCTAGTGTGTGTGTGTGTGTTCACTAGTGTGTATGTGGTGTTTCAACTTCACAGATGGGTTAAATGCAGAGGTGAAATTTCCCCATTGTGGGACTAATAAGGGTCACTTAATTAATTCTGCTACTTTAAGGTGCACCCACTGCTGACACAGTGTTCAGTTGTGCACACTCAGCTTGTAAAAAGTTGCCAAAGAGAAGCATTGTCAATAGAATGGAGCACTTTGGTGCAGCTCCACATGTGCCTAAGGACACCTTACACACAATGCCAAGCATCATCTAGAGGTATGAAACCTCTCACCACTGGGATGCGTTTTCTACACTCTTAGGAAAAAGGTAAGAAACTGTCACTGCAGTACCCTTCTTGTCACTGGGATGGTACATCTCAGTACCATCTCAGTACCTCAGCCCAGTTTTACCAGCATTACACTGGCTTCCTATCAAATTCCGTACTGACTATAAAATTCTCTTATTGACGTATAAAGCCCTGCATGGTCTCTCACCGGAGTACCTGCAAGATCTTATTTCTCATTATGAACCGCCTCACTTACTCAGATCACAGGATGCTGGTTTTCTACTGGTTCCTAAAATTCAGAAGACTTCAACTGGTGGAAGAGCTGTTTCTTACAAGGCCCCCAAATTGTGGAATAATCTCCCAGTTAATGGTTGGGACTCTGACACAGTCTCAACCTTTAAGGCTAGACTGAAAACATATTTGTCTAGTTTAGCTTTTGATAATTAGCCTTCCCCTTTAGATAAAGGCAGGAGATCCAGGGGTTCATGGGTATAGAGGCTTATGGTAAACTGAGATGTTGGTGCTGTTGACTCACCACTTCACACGATCACACAGGTTTGTTGGCGGTGGAGTGGAGGGATCCCAGTGTCTCAGGGTACTCTCATATCTATGTTACCTTCTGGTTCTCTCCTTTTAGTTCATGCTGTTATAGTTAGATCTGCTGGAGTCACCAGCCACAGTTCTGGGGGAAATCATATTTATTACAGTCATACTCCTGAGCAGAGCTAATTTTGTCCCTCTACCAGTGCAGTTGCTAAAGCTTTACCATCCAGTGTTCAAACAGAGATCCTCTTAGCTTTTCTTTGGTATTTAGCTTATTAAATTGTAAATACTGTTTGACCAGAGGAAGATGGGTCTCCCCTTGTGAGTCTTTGTTTCCTCCCAAGGTTTCTTCCTCCAGACTGAGGGAGTTTTTCCTTGCCACCATCGCCTCTGGCTTGCTCACTGGAGGATATATGTTGTATATAGGCTGCAATCAAACCCTCACAGCAATGTTTCAACATCTAATGTAAAGCCTTGCCAAAAAGTAGGGGCTGTTACTACAGTAAAGGGGGGCAAATTTACTATTATTAGCCTTGATTACTAGATTGATTGAACTAGTACACCAACTGTTTTCAGTGTGTGAAATGCCATGACTACATTGAGCTGCTAGTGAGCAATGAGGGTGATGGGGGAGGTGTTTACATCATCCCCTGCTGCGAAAGAAACACACCTCTCCACAAAGGCATGATAAAATGGACAGCACTACAGCACATCTTGCACATCTTATATATATATAAAATCATGCACAATTGATAAAATAAAAATACCATTTAAGGTCTCCTCCTCCAGTCCCATTTCTCCATCTATGGTTTTCTTAAATAGCATCTTTGCATCCTCTCAAGAAGTTAACTTTTATTTACACTAAAAAAAACGGAAGAATTTTGGCAAATACGGTTTCCTCTCTGGAATCACATTTGTAAACATTCATTTTAACCTTTTCTCCCTGGTGTTCTGGATGACTACAAATATCTATTCTGCACTTCTCTGTCCATTACACTTTTACTCTTACTAAAAATATAATTAAAAATGATAATAAAAAATACCATTTGAACATAACACTTCAAATAAATGCTGACTTGATCACCTACAAGGATGAAAACCCAGTTTGCTTCCAGGTTTGTGAATCCTATACATTTCTACTGAAATATATTCCATCACTGTTTCTCTAGAAAACAGGCAGAAAGTCAATTTTATGGCTACAGTGAAAAAGGTTAAACACTTTTCTGCAGCTCTTTCTTTTAAAATGCATCACAGTGATTAATTTAGCTGTTCTGCCAACTAAGAATGAACTGAGAATTGCTTATCTATAGCAGCACAAATATCTGTGTTAGAGAAGAAAACTGTTGTTCTTGAAAATAATCCAGTTTTAAACACTGGTGTTTATTTGGTGTTACAGTCAAGCATTCCTCAATTCTCAAACAGGCAATAACTCTCTGACGCAGTTAAAAGATCTTACAGAAAACCTAAACATTTGGAATGAGGTGTTGTGTTGCACTGTGTAGATACAGCCTAGTAGTAAATTATATCTGGAAATTATACAGATCTACTGTTTTGGCAGCACTTGAAATAAAGACTGAATGAATGTGAGCCGATGGAAAAGCTTTTATCGCTATAACAAGTTAAAGTATTGCGGTTTCCACATAATTACATCCATGTAACAGTCTTGCCAGATAATATCAGCTGTGATCAGTATTGGCTCGCAGGCTACCAGTGGCTGATGTTGATAATGTGCAGTAAAAGTGGTGTTGAGTGAGAGGCAGCATTTGATTGTGTAAGAGCGCATCATCCGCCCCCCCTTAGGGGCCATTTCTGTGGCCTTCCCCCTCATGGAGGGGAAAAAAAATCCTGTACGCCTCCTACTGAAGCAGCATAGTGAGTCAGCCCCAACTGCGGAAAGCAAACTGCAAATTCTACTGCAGCAGAGCCTTAACCAAATGCTGCTGCCACCACCACTACCACCAGCACCATCAGCACCACATAAATGGGCCACATGGGCACAAAGTAGCTGAAAGGTTTCCTCTTGTTGGGCTTTGCCGTATTCTACGCTGATAACTCTCCAGGCCGGTTTTGATGTCGGGTATCAGAGGCTGGCAGAAACCACCCCGGGATTTAGTGCTCCGGCTGGCTGTCAGAGATGTTTGCTTCTGCTGAGCCACGTGCACTTCAGTCATAACACAGCACTGATGAGTCATCTGCAGACTGCATTCCGGCCAAAGAAATAGAGTCTTCACCTACGAATCTCATCCCTTGTTAGCGCGTTTCATGTTTATTTTTTTTCCTGTTTTTATTTTTTCCTCGCCCCTTTTCACTCTAAGATCGTGACTGCACTAACAAAAGGACTTGTCTGGGGAAGTTGCCGTCGATTTGCAGGCATGTTGGTTGCCGGGGAAACGGATTTAAAGTTGTGCGTAACCGACGGCAGGTCCTCTGCACTGCAGCAAGCCTCACATATAACGGGGCAGGAGAACACTACATGGGCCAGTTCACACCAGCAAGGCAGCAGCATACCTGAGAATGGAGGATCAGTGGGATAATGGAACAGCTTGTCAGAACACAGAAGAACATGAAGAACTGAGAGAGGTAGCTGTCAGACAAACTCACTTCAGGAGCTGAATACTTGCTATGGAACTTTAGCAGAAAATGTAACCTTGGTAAAGAAGCAAGAAAAGGAAGAAGAGTGTTTTTCTCTCTTATGATGAAAGAGTAGATAACTGTAATCTTTAAGTAATACTGTTTTAACTCCCCACAGGCAGGGCTTAGGTAAGGGGACTGGGCCAGCTACTGTAAAAGCGTGATTCTCTGGTCACTATACCACTTGTGTGTGGATTTGGAGCTCCGCTTTGGTAAATCATCTTGCCCCTGGTGTCTAACCGCCAAGGGCTCCTTTATTGTATAACCTCACCATACAGCCCAGGTCCGATCAAAGTTTGAGCAATTTGTGGTTTGCAAACAGCAGAGACTATTATTTCTATAACAGTGGAACTGGCCACATGGGTCTCCTCTTCAGCTCACATGCCTTTTTGGTCAGAGGACTGAGATAGGACTGAGAGATAGCCACTGCAGCAAGTATAATTCTGTGAACATTTTTGTGCAGATCTGAAAGCGTCACTGTGATAATAGGCAATTTCAGGTGTGTAGCTACTTTTAATGCCACTACTTAAATTACTCAGCAACGATTTTTGTGACGCTTTTTTGTCTCATTTGATTTGTGAATTCTCAGATGTTGTCCATGTTGATGAATGACAGTGTTGTCTGTCAGCTCACACCTCAGTAAAAGACGAAGATTTGGACAACCCAGGTGTACCTTTATAAATAAAAGGTAAAAGTAGTTGAACATAAATAACAATATACATCAATTAAATGTTTAAAAGGATTTTTTTTCTTGGAATAATTTTACCTCACTGGATTTTACCTTTCAGATGAAGGTAATAATGCACAAATATCACAATCTATCTTTTTCCATCACTCATCCTTACCAAGGGTGCCAAATTATGGATCAGGCTACATATGGCTTTCAAGGTGGTACAAAACAAAGATTTTGTCCTGCTGCACTGCAGCACAGCATCTAACTGTATGACTAACAAAATCCAGAGCTAAACTGTATCTCCCCAAGTCTTACAATGTAGACAGTTTTATAGAGAATTTATGTCATTATTTACTCATCCACAAGCCTGCTAGTGTACCTGTCACTTAAATAGATTTTTGAACATATTTCAAGAGAATGTGAGAGCAAGCTATCACAGCGAAGTGTCAGCCTCCTTAAACACAATGCAAGTTAATGCAGCCAGTCAAAAAGAGGCTTCAAAAACATAAGCAATACATTTTCATTACATATTGTCAAATGTCATTACGTTTATAGTTTATAGTCCTATAGAATAATCAAATGTTTAATTCACCTCCTGTGTTTACTTGCACTTGCACACAACAGCATGTCAGGTATGAACAACAGAGGACACCAACACATCTTTATCTTGCTGCACTGTTATGCACCGAGCCCAAGTTCTCTGAGGCAGGTAGTAACTAGTTACATCTAGGCATTAACATACTTTCCTGACTTTTCAAATAGAAGTGGGCAATATATTTTATCATTTTTGTGATCAATTTTATCATAATATATAAAAAGCTTTGAGTAAATTATTCAAATAACATTGACAAACTGCATGTTTCCTTACAGAGAGAACATAGTTAGTCCTATCTAACTGGGCTTAGTGCAGGTCACAATGTGAAATGCTGAATAAAAGTCATTGTACTCAGATGCGTGACAGTAGTTTTTGAATGGAACTACTAGCAGATTGCATCTGTGTGTCAAAATATAATTTATAATTTTCGTAGAATTAAAGAATTTTGCTGCATGGGAGCCAACACTGCTGCACACTGATTGACATTATAAGACTGGCAACCACACAAAACCCCCAAACAAACCAGCTGGTCAACTGTGTTAGTTAAGCTGCTTTGGCAGCAGTACAGCACATTTTGAGTAGATGGTTTTATAGTATAATTGAAGTTTAATAGTAGATTCATGCAACTTCATTTCAATGCTCTGTAGTGTTACCTTGTTATCAGCATGAATGTAGCAATGCTCACATTTCAGCTCCTTAACAACCTCCCTCATAATCCAGAGGATCCAGTGACATGGGGTGACATATGGCCAAACAGCCACTTTAAAATGTATATTTCTCTATATTTTGCATATATTTTCTCTATATTTTGTGTATATTTAATATATTTCAATGTATTTCTTATATTTTACTCATTTACTTTCTGTAGAGCGATTACCTGAGCCTCACCACAAGCATTTCAATGGATAAATGTCCTGACATGTTGTGCAAATGGAAAATAAACTTGAAACATATCAGGTTTGGAACCTTTTTGTTAGCCACAGGGCACCCCACAGCAGCAATTTCTGAAAACTTTTCTTTTTTAATACAGAAATCCAGCTTAGACTAAGAGCCGTTAATACAGACATGAGGTTGCCTATAGAACGACATGCATGACTTCAGAAGTCTATTAACATTTAATTACTTATTCATTTTGTGTGTTTAATTTTATTATGTTACGTTGGTGACAGCAACTGTCCTGCGTTTGGTCACATCTCTGACTTCTGAAGTTTTTCTTTTTCATTTTATACCAAAAAATAGTCTAAGAAGAGATTAATATCACTTAAACATCATCTCTTATACCGAAATAGGGTTAGGGTTGCATTTTATTTCTCTCTCCTTAGGGAGGTCCACTTATAACAATTGTGAGCGTTCATGTACTAAAACAGCCATTTTTACATGCCCATTTTCCAACATCTCTTGGCTGGATATTTGTAAATGCACTGTTTTTTTGTGACTTTTTGTGAAACATGAATTCAAAGCTGCTTTGCAACTTAGGTTACATACGTTGACCCTACTGAGTGAAGCGTAAATACTGTGTCTTGAAAGATTAACATTGTTTACAAAGTACATCAAAAAAACAAAAAACGGGCCATTTTCTGAGAGGTTGCAAAGGTTAGGTAAGACTTTCTGCTGGTGTAGTGACATGCCGACACAAGCCAAAAAACCCTTTGTCAGCTCCACAGTCCACATTTGCTGGTAACCAGATGTGCTTACAGATCTTTATTATGGTGGACTATTCCTTTAAGGTAGATTTCATTAGACACGCTAGTGAGCAGGCGAATTTGCTCTCCAAACAAAATGGAAACCATATTTAGAACTTATTGAGATCATTTTCCTCTATTTCACCCACATTTGAAATGGAAGCAATGAAGGCAGCCAATAAGAAGTGCATTAGTGAGCACTGTAAAGGTTCTAGAGGCAGTGGACAGACTCCACAGTGATTCCCATGGTGCAATAAATAACTGCTGGTCTAAGCAACAAACCAAACACAGCAACTTTCAAACTATACAAGAAATAAGCACAGGATGAGAATAGGAAAACTATTTTAAACTGGGGGAAGAAAGCAGCTGAACTGGATCCTCATCATCAATCGGATCAGCCTCAGCTCAGAGGATGGCAGTTCTCCCAGTGAACAGGCTTCAGTGACAAAGCTGAGGGCACATTCTGCCTCCCTGTGTGGCAGAAAAAAAAACACCAAAGTCACTCTGTGCACTTGTGAGCTGACGCAGCGAGATAACAAGGCCACACTAGATCATGAATCCAAGGTATAATAAGTCAAGCAACTACTGAACTACAAAGTCAAACAAGCTGTCCTGCAAGTTGTCCTGCAACTGTCCTGCTCCTTTCTCCACCTCAAGAACCACAGCGTTGGCAAACATCTCTACTGGTCAGCAACTTGAGCTAGCCATTTCCTCCATATGACTGCAGAAGAAATGAACTAGGATAAATGTGCTCGCTAGAAGTGGGGTTGCTAACTGACAGACAACATACCTTTGCTGATGATGTACACAGGACTGTGCACAAGTCAGAGACCACTTTCATTTATTTAATTTCTAGTCAAAATGGCCTTAAAGTACATTTTCACTCTTTTTTCAGCCTCAGGGAAAAAACTTAAAAGAAAATTACACATCCTCAAAATCCACTAAACTATACTAATATAACACAATTCCCTTTTCATCTGTCCACTCTTTGTCTCCTAAAAAGTTTTTCAGTTCTTCAACAAAATCTGTAATATTTTTCCACACCTCCTAATTTCAGTCTCACACGTTGGTTGCATTTTCTGTTTCTCACAATCGAAGTACTCCCAAACACATTGCGATGCTGAGGTCTGGACTCTGGGGTGTACAGTCCATTGTTCTGAGACTATCAGCAGCTTCTTTGATTTGAAAATGTTCTTTTTTTGTCGATTTTGTTCTCTTAGAAATTACTTCTTGACAGTAGCACACACTTTCAGACTCAAAGTACCAAGTTGTCTTCTCACGGTGGAAGGATGGACAACCGTTTTTTTTCACATACGTGTGTGTGTGTGTGTGTGTGTGTTAATCCTTACTGAAGCTCTTCTCCAGCTCTCCTCCAGCTCTCCTCCGAGTCCTGTATTTGCAGTTACAGTCCAATCATTCCTCCATCAAATTAAATCAGGATGATGGAATTTAACAAATTAATATGACATTTTTCTAACAGAACTTTGACAAAAAGGCAATTCTTGTTATGTTTTACTTTTCAGGCAGAAACACTGGCGAGATCAATATTTTTAAGCAATTCTCATGGCTGCCTGTGTAACTGTGTAACCTAATGAGACATGTAGGTTTATCCACTCTTTTTTAGTGGACCAAGGTTTATTGAGTGAACGTAATAAAGACTGCTTTTATTTTTTGTTATAATATTCACTTAAATTATTAAACTAAGTAACACAGAACATACTACATCATTTCCCTCCACTGATGCTCTGAACACTGGCGTTTGTTATGAACAAATAGGAACAACTAAGGGTCATTTGTTTCTGTAGCCACTGGGTAACTTTATTTCATCCTGTTCTAGTTTAACTTTAATAATTTAATACGATGTCAGCCCACCCTTTGCAGCTATAACAACTTCAACTCTTCTGGGAAGGCTTTCCACAAGGTCTAGGAGTGTGTTTACAGTTTTTTGACCATTCTTCCATTTGTGAGACATGTTGGACTAGAAGGCCTGGCTCTAATTCATCTCAAAGGCGTTCTATTGGGTTGATATGAGGACTCCAAGTTCCAGGCCAGTCAAGTTCTTCCACACCACACTCGCTCATCGATGTCTTTATGGAGCTTGCTTTGTGCACTACTGTGCAGTCATGTTGGAACAGGAAGGGGGCATCCCCAAACTGTTCTCACAAAGTTGAGAGCATGAAATTGTCCAAAATCTCTTGGTTTGCTGAAGCACTAAGAGTTCCTTTCACTGGAACTAAGGGGCTGAGCCCAACTCCTGAAACCAACCCCACACCATAATCCCCCCTCCACCAAACTTTACACTTGGCACAATGCAGTCAGACAAGTACCGTTCTCCTGGCAGCCACCAAACCCAGAGTCATCCATCGGATTGCCAGATGGAGATACATGATTCGTCACTCCAGAGAACACGTCTCCACTGTTCTAGAGTCCACTTTACACCACTGCATTCGACACTTTGCATTGCGCATAGCTGCTCGGGCATGGAAGCACATTCCATGAAGCTCTATATGCTGTAGAGACCGGCTGTGCAGAAAGTTGGTGACCTCTGCACACTGCGCCTCAGCATCCGCTGTCATTTTGCGTGGCCTACCACTTTGTGGCTGAGTTGCTGTTGTTCCCAATTGCTTCCACTTAGTTATAATACCACTGACAGTAGACTGTGGAATATTTAGTAGAGAGGAAATTTCACAACTGGACTTGATGCACAGGTGGCATCCTATCATGGTATTATGCTGGAACTCACTGAGCTCCTGAGAGCAACCCATTCTTTCACAAATGTTTGTAGAAGCAGTCTGCATGCCTAGGTGCTTGGTTTTATCCACCTGTGTCCATAGGAGTGGTTGGAATACATGAAATTAGAGATGGAAACATGTCCATCATCACAATCTTCTTTTTTTAAATTGATAAAAACAAAACTCCTGCAACACCTGCAGAAAATGATGTCAGTACATAAAGCAATACAGGTAACAGGTCTAAATAGTAGACCAACAACACATCAACCCCTCACAATTGTGTCTATTTTACCGTCCTTTATACAAGAAACACTATCTGAATGAACAAACTGACTCTTACAAACATCTACAAAAGAGATCAGACAGTCAGACTTAAGGTTAGTCAGTGCAACATGAGATACTGAAGATGTTATTCTTTTATACAAGGTCTTTTAGCAAACATCAAAGGATTGCATTCAGGCAAGTGCACTATTTTTTTTTATCTTCAAGCAGACTGCTTTAATGACAAATGTGAGCACTGCACAGTCTGTTTAATCTGACTAGTTTATTAAGCGGTTAGCATCTAAGGTAAGAAAGCTAACTAACTGACCTTAACATTGTTCTGCAAGGTTATTTATCATTAAACATTATAAAATGAATGTTAGCAAACAGTATCCTAGTCTGAGTTTACCCTAAAACATTGAGCTGTGAATGTGGTCCTCCTCATAGTTTACTCTAAAACCATTTCAGCTTCAGGAATTAAATATAAACAGCACCATCCTAAAGATAAATATAAGAGTGTCTGTCAGGTATTATACGTTCCTCAGTAATATCTCTGCATCATTTTGTCTATAATTCTAACCAATTTACTGCCACCACCGTTATCATTGCAGGTTTGTTGTGAGTTTTTCATTCACTAATCAGAAGATGTAATGCTTAGAGACCAACATTAAAGCAGTGACTGGTTGAGCATCGTGTCAACCATTATTTTGCAAACAATCAATTACAGTCCTCAAGATTATTTCAATTTAGAGTCTAAATTCATCTTATTTTACCAAATAGGAACCATAACTCGGCTGCTCCTGGCCTTTGAGTCACACATTTGATACCCCTGGTTTACGGCCTGATTTCTTATAATACATGCACTGATAGAAAAGTGCAATAGTCCTGGTCCTCCAGCTCTGAGCACAGTATATAACAACATTCTTTAATTATCTGAAACTTACAATACTAAGTCTTCTTCATTCCTATTAGACCTAGAACCAGGACAGTTAAACTGGGTTTCTTATGGGCCACAGCTCTGCAGAGATTACTTCAACCTTTCTTCTATCCTTTATCTTAAATGGTTTTACCCCACACATTACTAATGCCACACACTGCATACACACTCACTCTACACTGTCTGATAGCATAGTTACTCTAGAAAGACGTTCTCTGCCTGTAGTTTTAGAGAACAGCCTATTTTACAGTTTTGTCTTTGCACATTGTCAGCATTAGGGCTTGCATAATTAATTAAGCATGGATTAAAATGTATCTTCTTGATTAATCCACAACGATTAGTTGTCAATGTGTATAATGATAATGCACATTTTTTTTAGATTCTCCTAGCCTCCTGATGTATCAGTAAGAATGTGAGCGAGATAGAAAGACATTTTTTTGGCCAGACAGAGGTGAAAAACATGGTTATTAAAATGTTTGTAAAAAAAAAGTTTCTAAATGCTTACCCTTTTCTAATTAACATTTTAATTATTTTACTTAATATTTTTTTGCCATTTTGGAATCTTCAAAAGCATAGTTTCTAAATGCTAAGATGATGCATACTTGTGATTTTTTTTTAACTAATTAATCTGAAAATGCACTCCAATCATAAAATGTCTTCTCAACATAATTTTGTCTTTTGTTTTACTTACATTTTGCACTAATTTTGCTGGTGCATTATCATTTATACTATTATTTAGACTATCATTTATACTACACTATTTTAAAATCTATGAAATTAAATTTAATCTTATTTAACATGACCTTATAATACGGACAGCAGGCGGTTCTGGTGCAAGAATGTGAACACTGACACTGGCCTGCCTTATGGAATGGCCACTCAAGGTCTAATAAGCTTAGCCTAATTTACATTACTGAGAGTGGCTTCGTAAAGCCTGGAAATAATGAAAGGCACTTCACCGAAGAAAGCATTCCTCTCTCCCTTGTTCTGCAGGTTTGTTTTTAAAAGCTTTTCTTCAATGTGATAAGAGCTGGCGATTCAGGGCTGACCTTTAGCCAGGAGTGTCTGGATTTCTGTGTGTGTAACACACACACACAGAGAGAGAGAGAGAGAGAGAGAGAGAGAGAGAGAGAGAGAGAGAGAGAGAGAGAGAGAGAGAGAGAGAGAGAGAGAGAGAGAGGGAGAGAGAGAGGGAGAGAGAGAGAGGGAGAGAGGGAGAGAGAGAGAGAGAGAGAGAGAGAGAGAGAGAGAGAGAGAGAGAGAGAGAGAGAGAGAGAGAGAGAGAGAGAGAGAGAGAGAGAGAGAGAGAGAGAGAGAGAGAGAGAGAGAGAGAGAGAGAGAGAGAGAGATCGACCATCTTTCTGAGGCTTTCTTTTGACCTTTAAAGCAATCAGACCCTGAGACACTCTAATGAAGCACCTCAAGTGTTTCCAGATACACGCTGCACCTTTTCTAGCATGACTCAAGTTCCCAACCTGCTTTTTCAAGCTAGCATGAAAAAGGCAAAGGATTTTAACAAATGCTTTTACAGAGAGACCAGTGCTTCTCTCATTTATGACCCACACATCTAAGTACTCCATTCAGCTAGAAAAAGCACATAGGCTCAAACAGGAAGTGACAGAGGAAATAGTAAATTAAGTACATTTCAAATATTCAATTTCATTTTTTCCTCAGCAGCAAATGCATTTCCCCAGTAATACATATAAATAACGTGAAACAACTATTTATTTATTTTTTTTTTAAATGTTACTGATGCCTTGGTTTGAAGAGCACAGGTCTAGTTCCATCTTCTCAGTGAACTCTCATTTCATGCATTTGTTCAATTCCATCAGCAGCACACCTGATTTCATTTATTGAAAGATTCACTGGCCGAAGCAGGTATTGGACAGTACACATGTATCTACTGGACTTCCTCGAGGAGAGCTTTGGAAAAGCTTAACCCGTCTCACTCAGACATACAGAATCACTGTTTATTTGTATTTACTTTAATGTCAGTGCTTTTTAAAACAAATACTGTACATGTAAATATCCTTACACACCGTTTCTCACACGTCTGCACACTATTACATAATCTTCCCTCTGTTATGCTGCACACTACCTTTGAAATCTGAGAAGGAATTAAACATTCACCATGTCTCATTAGTCTGAGCTAATGAATTATATAGTATCTTTGTACATAGCACTGTATGGGGCATATCAACTGTGTTTAAAATATAAATTGAGGAGCAATGTATTATCTAAACAGTGGAATCTTCATTGGTCAGCTTATGATAGCCAGTAATTATATTCATTATTGCTCTCCTTCTCCTTCTCTCCATGACTGAGAATACTGTACATACCTCATTAACAAACTTCTATAGCATCAAAAAGGAATCTAATATTTTAACAAGCCACAGAACCCAACAGAATTTGGTACTATACAGAAATAATTCACAACAGCCATACAAGCCGTACACTGAGCTCAACCTCCAGCATGTTTTTCTTTAACACCTGACAGCAGCACCGAAGCAGCAGTTTCTTGCTAAATATGAATTCTCTTGATATTAATGAGTCTATAAATGAGCTCTTGGATCCACCATAAGAAGTCAGCAGCATTAATTTTAGGTGGTTAGTGAGACACGCTGCAGGGTGACTGACAAACTCACTAATTATCCAGGGTTAAGTGAACCTATGGCTCTTATCTTGGTTCATTACTGGAACTGTGTGAGACTGGAAAAGTAAAAAGATACAATGGCCCCCATTTTTCAATATTACACTATACAATGTGTCTACATCTTGATGGCACTGCAGCTTCAACTGTGGGTCGAACGGGGCTAGACCTACGATAGAACTTTTGGGATGTGGAAAATGCATTTCAGATATAGAGAATAGCGGGAAACCCTTTGGGAGCAGATGCATTGTGCACATGGCATACATAATAGATGACACAAAAGTCTTACACAATAGGGCACAAGATAAAGAAAGGCTGCTGGCAAAGGAAGTTAACTTGGCAAGTTGGCAGTGAGCGCATGAGAGACCAATCAAGTATCAAGCATTAGCAGAAGATGTATTTTAGGGTAGGCCAGGTTCACATTAGAAACGCAGATGAATAAAGACCCCTTGTGAATTTATGAAAGGGAGGAAATTACAGTATAATAACAAGCCACAGCTTTGGCATAGTCAGCCTGCATGGCCGAAACATTACACTGCACATGGAAAACAAATAGGAGTGTAGCGATGTGTGTAGTTGTACCAAGCCATCATGGTACAGACATTAGGGTTCAGTACATGCAGGGAATACATGGCAGCCTATGCACAAAGACTGATGAACGTGATGTATAGCCAAATTTCACAAACGCAAGTTCCATCCAAAACCTTATGCTGTAGGCTGTTAGCAACATGCCATGCTAAGCTTAGCTAGTGACTCTCACTCAAACTCACTGGCCTCTTAGACGCCCTTACTAGGTAGAGCGTGTCTTCCGTAGTGTTCATCTGCAGCTAGTCGCAAATTATACAGTCTATCAAGGATTCACAACTACAGCAGCATCGTAACTCCTAAACTCCCCGATCAGCTGTGACACTGAATTTGGGGTGTTTAAACAGCGAATGAGAGGTGAGGAAGGCCGCTATCGAAGTAAATGAAAAGAGAAGGGATTTTTTTTTTTTTTAAACACAAGCTAAAATTAAATGAATGAAACGAGACGAGACTTCCTTCTCCACAGCTTGCTGTATTTGTGCGTGTAGAGAAGAAATTCAGCACAAAACCTTTGTTTTTCTCTGCTCCTAACAAAACAAAACGTAGTTTCAGTTGGACTATTGCCGCAACCTAATTAGTTAATGTTAGTGACTTGACCATTCGAGGGCAAATGACCCCCACTACAGGCTACAAACTTCCTCACTGGAGACTACACTTTGCAGGGAAAAAAACTAACTTTCACTGTTATCTGTTCAAGTTAAATGAAAAAACTACTCTAAAGCATTTGGGGGTTTTGTAGCTTTTTCCCTCTGTTGTACCGAAGTCACACTGAACTGTGACTTCTGTATACCGTTACACCCCTACGTTTAAAATGTCTAATGTTTAACACAGAATGACTGGAATTTCTATCAGCATTAGGGTCATCACAATTAAAAACAAACTATCTCTAAAAGAAAAAACACTGATTAAAACCCACCATCTCAATGATTTGTTGATAACATGCCTGATAATAATGCATATTTTACATCCTCCTATTGGTCACTCTTACAATAAGACAACCGGCGACTTTCTATATGGTTTTTGCTATTATTTTCTTTTTCTTTTTTAATGAGAAACATGATCCCATCATGAAGATAAAGGTTATTTTTTTCTCATTTATAATTTATTAATTTTTTTGTGGTATTTTGGAACCGTTAAAAGCATGGCTTTCTATTGTGTTATCTTAAAATCTCTGATTGCTCAAGCTTTGGGAATATTCCTCAAATATGAAAATGCTAATATAATCAACAGTAACGGCCCTAATCAGTACTCAGAAAGCCAGAGCTTAAAGTGCCCATACCACAGAAAACCAAATTTTCTAATAAAGGTTTGATATCTAGCACAGAAACATATTTCAAAACATATTGTACCCTTAGCCAGTCCATATATGGAAACCAAGCTGCAAAAACAGTCTGTCATGCAAAAACTTGAATATTCCCAGTTAAATTACATGTTTTGAATATTTTCTATGTTAAAGTAAGTTATCACATCTGCAGGTAACAAATTTAAATATGCCATTCTTCTATCATTTTAGGTCACAATTTCTTTTTGAAAGAAATTACATACTGGGGAAAAAAAAATTATCCACAACATATAAAACGTGCCATAACTTCTGGAGTTGTTTTTCTGTTCTCAACATTAAATTCAGCAAATAAACTGTAAATGTGCATTAAAATGTGCATCCTCAGTAGAGAATGTGTTAACTTATTTTCACTGAAATCAACAAAACATGTAGTTTGGCGTCCAAAGTTTTGCATCTGACTGTACATCTGCCTTATTAGCATACAGAAGAAGCCCCAATCAGTCATGTTGAAGTCATGCTGAATGTTCAATACAAGGCCAATCAGAACAGAGCTCATTTACATGTATTTGTCTTAAATGACACAATTCTAAGGGTGTTTCACACTTTTCCTGAATACTTGAACCTGCACCCAGAAATGATTCTGGGCCTGTTTGAGGAAGGGGCTCATTATTGCTGGTTTGCTTTCACACCAAGAATTTCAAACAAAGTTTGAAACTTGAAAAGGGAAGTAACACAGTGAGCTGAAGCAGTCACATTACAAAATCAGCCAATCACATAATCCCATATGCAGCGCCTGGAGCAGACAGCTTTTTCACATGCAATTGACCGAGTTCAATGTAAGCGAAGCCCAGACCACCCATTTCAGGAGGAGCAAAGCTTGGTTCTCTGGATCGCTCCCGGACTCAAAAACTGCTTTTACACTTAAACAGACCAAACTCACAGAGCAAACAATCCTAGGTCTGATTTGGAGGGAAAACAGCGTTTAATGTACAATGCTCGTGGAAAAATCTTATCAGTAATTTTCTATAAAGTCCATAATGACAGATTACCAAGTAAACCCTCAGACAACCAGCTACCACGACTCACACAGAATTCCATGACTGCAAAACTCCAGGACAAAAGCATCTACAGTACAAGAGCCACTAGTCACACGATGTGCTTTGGCAATCTGTGACATCACTGTGAAGATGGAACCTTGTTCTTCATTCCACACTGAAAGTCTTCCATTTCTAACTGTGCACTTTAAAAGCAAATGCTGTCAAGTGTGGCTTCTATTTTCCACTTGACAGTGCTGATACTTCAGTGGAGAGGCATCATGGCTGGGCCAGCACTGACAGTCAGCTCTCCTCCCTTCATCTCCACCAGAGCTGCATTCAGGCGTCCTGCTGTTGCTTCCAACTCTGCTCATAATCGACGGGATTTGAGCCATTCAGGCCGGTTCAAGTGACAAGCCCATTACCAGCCATCTGGCAACATAAGTTAGCTACACAGGAAATAAATCAACCTGTCAGCCAAACAGAGAGATGTGTAGCAAACATGGTATGACCTGATTTTTGAAAACAGCGTAAAAATTGGTAACAGGCAGACATTATGATGGGAATCTGATGATGAAGCTAGAGCACAGGATCAGTTTCAAATGCAGTTACATGTCTGATTGCTCAGCAAGGGCATATGGCTGAAACACAGAAGGCATACATACATAAAGCATCCATCAAACAAAGACAGCGAGGGGAGATTTGCAGTAAATGAGCAATGTCCTTGCCTACAGCATACATTCACTCAAAGCATGTATCCTCTGTTTGATTTAGAGAGATGAGCAATCAACTAAAACATTTATGATGATGAGCCAAAGTGGCTGCAAGACTTGGGGGTGGGGGGGGGTGGGGGCACAAAACGTGAGAAAACCATTATGCACACTCCCCAACAAATCACATTAAGGACGACAGTCATAATGCTCCACTAGAGACATAATAAACATCCAAACATTGAGAGGACTTTCCAAACGGAGTGCTTTCATCATCCATGTCACTCATATCTAGTTTTAATTATTTCATTAGGTTAATCAAAAGGTTAACAGAACTGAAATAGTATTTAAATGTGAAGGATTTTCAAAATAGTGGTACGATTCCATTCTTACCATAATGATGAGGATGTTCGGATGTTGAATAATTCTAGGGTCGCCAGTGTATAATGATGTGATGAGCTTCGGAGTTGACAGTGTGCATCAGCGTGGCTTTGAAGAGTCCCGTTGAGCTCCATAATAACACACAACCTAATTACCAGCCACACATGCACACACACAAGCAAACGCACTTGTCCAACACAGATTAGGCTAACAGAATTAAAGCGCTGACCACTGCAGTTTAATGTACCATACCTGAGGGCAGGATGACCTTGACTATATGGCCATGCTAAGGTCTCTGTTGGCATGGTAACCAACTTGCCCTTAAGGCTGTCCAAAAGTGCATCTACCAGCAGAAAACACATTTTAAGCTTTTAGTATTTTAGTTTAAGTAAACTAAATATAGCCTAGAACGGTCACAGTTACTCAAACAAAATATGGAACCTCAACAATATCAATTAAAATGTACATTCTCAATAAACTGACAGTGATTAACTACTGGTCTCTTGTATAGTAAGAAAAAGAACTTTATGGACATGCCTGTTTACAGCAACTGACCACTTTGTCAACTACTGCAACTATCCTTTTTATCCATTTTATCAGCTCCACGTACCATACAGGTACACTCTGTAGTTCAAATGAAGACTGTAGTTCATCTGTTTCTCTCCATATTTTTTTAACTGTTCACCCTGTTCTTCAATGGTCAGGACCTCCACAGGACCACCACAGAGGATGTATTATTTGGGTGGTGGATCATGTGCTCTTTGGTGGTGGTTGTGTTAGTGTGTGTTGCACTGGTATTAGTGGATCAGACTCAGCAGTTCTATGGAGTTTTTAAACACTGTCTGATTCCTATCCAGTCCAACAGACACTCCTACCTTCTTGGTCCACGTTCAGATGAAGTCAGAGCCAGTAGTTCTGATGCTCCACAGTTTGGTTTGTGTTAGTCATCTTCTAGTTCTTTATCAGTGGTCAGTCTGCCAACAGGATGCTTTTGGGTTGGTGGACTGTTCTGTTGTTTCAAAACTCCAGCAGCACTACTGTGTCTGATCCATTCATACCAGTGCAACACACAGTAACCCATCACCACCATGTCAGTGTCACAGTGGTATCACTGAGAATGATCCACTACCCAAATACCTGCTCCATGGTGGTCCTGACCCTTGAAGAACAAGGTAAAAAGAGCTAACAAGGTATGCAGAGAAAGAGATGGGCTACAGTGTGCAATTGCAGAACCACATAAGTGCACGTATATCAGAAGTGGAGCTGATAAAATGGACAATGAATAGATACGAGGTAAGGGTACTTCATGAAGTGGTCGTTTAGTGTATAGACACTTTTCCCCCGATTGCCAATTCCACTAGGAAGGTCTTCCCCAGTCACACAATGCTACCAAGCTGGAAGGGTGAACGCTAGCGCATACTTTCTTCAAGTCACATTAAGCTCCACCACATCTTTTTGAACCACCACTAACGTAACGTGGTCTCAACACGTTGGAAGGAGAATGTTAACTGTCAATTCTGTTCATTGCCAAACGACAATGGGCTGAGTGGTAGAGAAGGATAAGCCAACACACTCAGAGAGAGTAGGGCCAATTATGCACCTCCATTCCTCCATTACTGCAAATGCAGATGATCAGCCAAGACATGCTTGGTTTGAGCAGTTTTTTTTTTTGGCACTGGAGCTATAAGGCTAATGTAGCTAACAACTAAAGGGAGTCCATAAAACACATTTCCCAATTCTGTTATGACCCAGTCTAGAGTCAGGCCGTAACAGAAAATGGGAGTGGGCTCTCTCCCCAGATCTGCTGTCAGACCAGACGCCATTTAAATTAGAAAACGGCAAGTTTATTTAGACTTTCTTGAAAGTATTCAAGTTTGCAAGTGGCTAAACTGAAGGGGTGTTTGCTTCAGGGATGAGTGTATGCCAAAACAACGAGTAAAACTACTAATAATTACAAAAACTAAGTTAAAAATGAACAAAACAAAATATATATGGCTCCCTAAACTCCCTATGTGAAGCAGGGGAAAAGCTAGCCAAAGCAAAGTGGCACTCATCCCGTACTTTCCCCAGGCAAACAAAGTTAATCAAGCAGTCACAATTTTAACAATGGAAGTGAAGTAAAGCAGTCGGGAGTGGAGAGCGCTGGGCTGGTCTGGACTGATATACTTCCAGGTCATGTCAGACTTCTATTATATCAACGTTTAGCTCCACTGCAAAATTAAAGAAGACAACTTTGTCTTGCCAGGCACGACGAGTAAACAAACAGCAGCAAAGTGAGAGTGTCCGTATCAGGCCTTGCTGAGGATTAATGTGGCCTTCTGTACGCAAGGACATGGCTACCAATCTCCCATGTGAAGGACATGACTATTAACTGTTTACCCAGCCGAGAAAACACCACAACACAAACACAATTACTGACAGCTTGGCAAAGTGCACACACACATATACACCAGCACAAACCTGCAAACATGCGCACACTTCCATCACTAGTCTGATACATGTACACATGCATTACACTTCTGCATACTCACTTTTCACCCCTCACACGTACACACTGGGGACATAAATGGTAAGCCATGTTAACGTTATTTCATTATTTAACCGGTTGGGTTTATAATTCACATTGAGTGACGTTTTAAATTGCATGTACAAGTGCAGAACAGGCAACTGGTTTTGCTAGACAGACCTACTAAAAAAAATTAAGCATATCACCAAAAACAGTGGCTTTCAGGATCACTGCATGAGGACAATATCAGAACTGCAACAATGTACTATATCTTAAGGAAACATTCACAAGTGATAAGACACAACTATTTTGTTCAGAGAAAGTGTAACACAATGTAGCTTGAGGAAATCACGGATGGGTCTACAAAATCAGAGAAGGTACGCGATGTACAGCTTTTGAGAACTACTGAGCCAAAACTAAGCACATTGTGCCATTTTGTTCACTTTAACACAGGCTAGTAATGAGTGGTAAATATAAATTTAATATCTAGAACCTTCAGCAGCCCATCATTATATAATGTGGTTATTTTGTCAAAATTTTAGTTTTTCAACGTTATAAATGTTCAGTTTAAACAAAACTGGGACCATACACTAATACAGAATTCAGCCGTGTGCTCTTATTAGTGTGCATACATGAAGTATTTGCCATTGCTTTGAACATGGATGAGCCAATCAGATTTCAGAACCGGAACTATACATTTTACAAGTTATTATTTAATGAGTCTTATCCTAATTTTAGTCTTGCTAGTTAAATATTAATTGCAGACTAATGACTTTGTTATCGGCACTTTCGGCAGAAACCTTCAGGTATATTTTTCCACACCTTCAAAGTTCAGTCTTAGAAGTTGGTTGCATTTTCTGCTTCACACAATCCAAGTAATCCCAAACACATTAATTGATGCTTAGGTCAGTTCATCATTCTGAGAACACCAGCACTTTCTTTACTTTATTTGGTTTGGAAATACCCTTCATTTTGGTCCATTTCCTTTTTTTAATAAACCTTTATGCTACGTCCATTTCATCGAACCCATAGCACTGAACTGTCTTCTCACAGTGGATAGATGGACAAAAATGTAGATTGTTTTTTCAGATCTGAAGCGAGAGTAGAGCTTCATTTTATCCTCTCTCTAAAAGATACGAAGTACTGCTTATTTGATCTACAGTTCTGGCGGTCTACCAAGTTTTATAGTTAGTCGTTAGGAGTCCAATTTACCCTACACATTAAAATATCAATAATAATTTGCTAGGTGTTGCATTCCCAATACAAGCACACACTTTCAATACTGCAACTATCACTCAGAGTGCAAAGACACACTATATTGCGAAAAGTATTCACTCACCTATCCAAATTCACTCACTCATCCAAATCATTGAATTCAGGTGTTCCAATCATTTCCATGGACACAGTTGTATAACACCAAGCACCTATGTATGCAGACTTCTTCTACAAACATTTGTGAAAGAATGGGTCGCTCTCAGGAGCTCAGTGAATTCCATGGTACCATGATAAGATGCCGCCTGTGCAACAAGTCCAGCGGTGAAAATTCCTCTCTACTAAATATTCCACAGTCAACTGTCAGTGGTATTATAACAAAGTGGAAGCGATTGGGAATGACAGCAACTCAGCCACAAAGTGGTCGGCCACGTAAAATAACAGAGCGGGGTCAGCGAATGCTGAGGTGCATAGTGTGCAGAGGTCGGCAACTTTCTGCAGAGTCAGTTGCTACAGACCTCCACACTTCATGTGGCCCTCAGGTTAGCTGAAGAACTTCATGAACTTCATGATATGGGTTTCCATGGCTGAGCAGCTGCATCCAAGCCTTACATCACCAAGCGCAAATGCAAGGCGTCAAATGCAGTGGTGTAAAGCAGCAGTGGAGACGTGTTCTCTGGAGTGATGAATCACGCTTCTCTTTGGCAATCCGATGGATGAGTTTGGGTTCGGCAGTTGCCATGAGAATGGTACTTATCTGACTGCATTGTGCCAAGTGTAAAGTTTGGTGGAGGGGGGGATTATGGTGTGGGGTTGTTTTTCAGGAGTTGGCCCCTTAGTTCCAGTGAAGGGAACTCTTAATGCTTCGGCAGACCAAGAGATTTTGGACAATTTCATGCTCCCAACTTTGTGGGAACAGTTTGGGGACAGACCCTTCCTGTTCCAACATGACTGTGCACCAGTGAAAAAAGCAAGGTCCATAAAGACACGGATGAGCGAGTTTGTGCTGAAGAACTTAACTGGCCTGCACAGATTCCTGACCTCAACCCGATAGAACACCTTTGATATGAATTTGGGATGAGACTGCGAGTCAGGCCTTCTCATCCAACATCAGTGTCTGACCTCACAAATGCGCTTCTGGAAGAATGGTCAAAAATTCCCATAAACGCACTTCTTAACCTTGTGGAAAGTCTTCCCAGAAGAGCTGAAGCTGTTGTAGCTGCAAAGGGTGGGCTGACATCATATAAACCCTATGGATTAAGAATGGGATGTCACTCATCTTCATATGTGTGTGAAGGCAGACAAGCAAATACTTTTAGCAATACAGTGCATCAACATTGTGTGATTTTACTATAAATAACATTGACTTTGCCCACAATTCACAGTGATGCTACACTCCAAATTAATCCACCTACTTAACTCCTCAATCTCACTTGGAGGTTTGGTACATGAAAGATCCATGATTGCTAAAGTGCTAAAATTTATACTAATTATCAATATATATTGCAGATATTCCCATCTGCATCTGAGTGTGTGCGTGTTTGTGTCAGTCGGTTGGCACAAGTTTGGAAGCAGACGCTCCTAGAGGAGCTAAAACTCATCTGAGTGCTGATTTGGCACAACACCTCCAGACTGATTCAGCCTATTACTCAGAGGGTGTTAATTACAAGGAGCACGACTTTGTGTGTGTGCGTACGTTTCATAAGCTGTGAACACAGTAAATAGGGAGTGAAATAAGGCTCCCCATCCGTACACACTGCTCCACCCCCATAAGCAATAAAGGATCCTATTGTATAGATCACAGCCCCACTATGAATCACGTGACCATTTCCAACTATGACACACTGGCACAGTTTTAGGAAACGAGTAGTGCTGGGCATGGTGATGAGTCAACATGACAACACTTTCTATCATGGTATATGAAGATATTTAATCATTTAATTTAGCATAAAGCGGCACGGTGGCGTGGTGGGTAGTGCTGTCACCTCACAGCAAGGAGGGCCTGGGTTCGATTCCCCGGCCGTGCGACCAGGGTCCTCTCTGTGTGGAGTTTGCATGTTCTCCCCGTGTCTGTGTGGGTTTCCTCCGGGTTCTCCGGTTTCCTTCCACAGTCCAAAGACATGCAGTCAGGCCAATTGGACATGCTAAATTGCCCCTAGGTGTGAGTGTGTGAGTGACTGTCTGTGTCTGTCTGTCTGCCCTGCGATGGACTGTCGACCTGTCCAGGGTGTATCCTGCCTTCTGCCCGAAGACTGCTGGGATAGGCTCCAGCACCCCCCCGCAACCCTGACAGAGAAGCGGCTTAGAAAATGGATGGATGGATGGAATTTAGCATAAACTAAATTAATGAACTCACACTACCTGATGCATCCTACAAAACCTGATATAGCTTGTTTTGGCTGGGCATTCTCTTAACATGACTCAATGGAATTTCACACTGCATTACATACATTAACCAGACAAAGATTTACATGCGTTCAAAGTATTTTATGTTTGTATGTATTTTATGTATATAAACCATACAATCATAATTTGAGAGGTGGCTAGCAACGAGTTGCACTTACTTACAGGTACTTAATTTTGATGAATTTATATTTCACTGAGTATTTTCATTTCAACTCAAGCTTGTGAGTGAAGTAATCAAATTTTTAATTTTTACTTTTTTTGGACCTGGTACTTTTGTACTTCCAAGTTGTTTTTGAGAAGATATTTTTACTTTTGAGTTACTTTTTCACTGAAGTTACATTATTACGCTATTCTGTACACTCTGTAAATAACACAGTCCATTATTGAGTTTTGTTATCCATCAATTTCACTGAAATTAAAAATCAACACTGTTGTGACATGAAATCCAGTACTACATGAAAATGACCAACATACTGCAGTAGTTATGTTCTAATGCGTTCAGCAAAAAGAACTAGATTTGTAAAAAAGTAAAATAAATAAACCATCTACAATACTGTGCAAAATACCACCCTTGATTTACTTCATTTCCATTCCATTCAAACCAGCCACTAATCATAAATAACAATCTTTAGCATTAATAAAAAAAAACAAAAAAAAAAAAAACATTTAATAGAAAATAACAGAAGCCTCAACAACACACATAATATATACAATAATCAATGTTTCAGTATTTAGTGTTTCTACCCTTTGCTTTTACTACAGCTTCCACTCTATTTGAAAGATTTGCTTTCAGGTTATTAAAGAAATCTATAGAGAAAATTTACCCACCTCCAAAGTTTAGTCTTAGAAGTTGGTTGCATTTTCTACCTCTTAGAAAGTTTTGGTGGTCTACCGGACCTTGCATGGTTGTTAGAAGCCTGATTTGATCTACATTCTTAAGCAAAAATAGTTTTGTTTCACTGCCACTTATTTACCTTTTACTTCTACCCTTTTTATGCAAGTGGATTATATAATACCTAAACTCCTCAGAAACAGCTCTTGGAAAAAAAAAAAAAAAAAAAAAAAAATCAATAACTTGTACTCAATGGTCAGTTTGATTGGAAATCACATAAATGAATGTCTCTGATTACATACTATAGAGTTTGAGAGAAAGTGTACAGTATCCTGCCTCTCCATCCATCCACTCACCCCTTTATTCTTTTCTAACTCCGGTCAACTGTTAGAAACATACGTGTGTGGGAGTCCAGTGCTAAAACCGTTCTTTTTCTGTCAGTACAAAACAAAATATTTTTTGTTAACCAAAGGGACTGAAGCGACTTGGCAATTCATTTGATAGAGCAATCAGTAATGCTTGCAATCGTGCCAAATAACTCACAACAAATGATCATGAACAAACACACACTCCCACTCCCACACACACTCACACACAAGCACCCCGTCTTGGGATGGCACTGCTTGAAGTCCATTTTAGAGTCTATACGAGAGGCTCCATCTCGGGCCTGTGGAGGAGGACAAGTTTATGAAACACTGCGATCTTTAATCAGCTTTCATTTAGCAACCATCACCATGAATACAGATGTGGGCCTTTGTTTTTCATGGCTGCTGAGTCATATCAATCTTAGTTAAAGCATATTATCATGAAGATGTCACACTGACATATAAACACGTCATTCTCCCTGGGCAGGAAGAAAATGCAAGCTGGAAATTAGGACTCCAGGAGAAAATAACTGTCAATCAAGCGTGTGCTGAACATCTTATTTCATGCCACATTGTCATTTATAAGCACTGCCAGGTTAAGGAATGGCATCACTTAAAACACTGTAATAAAGAGTTTATCCATAAATAGGAGTGTACTTATTTGTCATTAAACCATTTTTTGTGAGGTGCTGAAAACTTAGACAGGAGCCAAAACAACATTTGGTGACAAGATAAAAGGCCCATTGTTCCACAGAGCATGCAGAATAACGTAACCTTTCACGATTGTTTAAGCTGCACTGCAGCATTCTGGCACATTCACAGCTGAAGCCCCTCAATATAAAGGCCAAATTCAGTTCCATCTGATACGTCCGAGCTGCGAGGAGTGCCTCAGTGTGCTTGCCTGTACACTGCCAGTATCTGAAGCACAACAGAGGAAAAGTATCACAAAGCTGAGAAGGGATTGTTAAGTAAACAAGCAAACAAACAAACAAAAAGAAAGCTGCTGAAGAAAAGGAGTGTGTAAACAAAGAGAGCAGAGAAAGCAGGCCGAGTAGAGAATGAAGTAGCTGTATGGATTAGTCAGAGTGGAAGACAGAGCCATCAGATGACAATCAATAACACCGGATGAGGGAATATGAGAGGGAGAGAGAGAGACCAAGAGAGAGAGAGAGAGACTTAAACTTAGAAAAGAATTAATGTTGGCCCATAGCCTGGCATCCAGTAGGAGGTCAATACCAGCCCAGGCCATAGCTCACTACTGGCCTGCTCAAACTGACAAGCAGCCTGCTCTTCATTTCTGTTTGACAAACACTCCCAGAGGAGGCCCAATGATTTCTGAGAACTGAGAAATACATGTCTATAATATGTAACTCAACCTAAAACAAAATCACCATGGTATCTAGGTAGATATAGCCAAGGTAGATCTCGGTAGGAGCTGTGGGCAAATTACAACTATTAATTATTAATAATAATGTCTAATAAGTAGGGCACCAGTCCAACAGGACAAAATAGTCTCAGAATGATGAGTACTTAATAGATAACCCTACAGAGACTGTTAATAAGAACAGAAACAGGAATACTTTTCTCCTTATCTTAAGAAAATATGATCACTCAAATTTGGTGGCGTTCTTTCTTAGATGTCATAAATTCTGTTTTTTTTATTAAACATTTACAAAGTTTAATAATAAAGCAATTGGTAAGAAGGGCATATAAAGTTATATGTGGACACAAAAAAGAGCACTGTACAAAGTATAAATAACAAACTCAACAAGGTAGAACGAAAAATTTAAGAGATACAGGTAAAGTTAAATAGACAGAACTAGGGGTGGGAATCTTTAGGCATGTCACGATTCGATTACGATTCAGAAGGCTGCGATGCGGTTATAAAACGATTATTGATGCATCTTGAGGTATCTTTTTTTCTATACAGGATTTCTTTTTTCTCACCGTGTCAGGGCTCGGTAGTTTTAAAGCAAAGTATTTGTAATGATCCATAATGCATTTACTTACAACATCTTTTATTAATAAAACAAATGGAAGTGATCTAGAAGCCTCTCATTCACTGCTCTTGTTTGAGATGCTGGTGCCACTAATCTGCAATAAAATGCACACTTAGGGTGACATAAGATCCTGTGATAGTCAATGTCCACGCAGCACGTTACAGCCGTCCTACCCGTTTAATTCAGTGACTTTATAACTTCGGTTTTGGTCTCATTGTAGAGAGTCAGGGATCATTGTGCCAGTAAAATATCTTCGAGACTGGACGCTGAATCTCGGCTCCATAGTGTGCAACATAGCGTGAAAGCCATGGTTCTCAATGACTGAGAAGACTGAGGGTCACATAGCAGCGAAGTCTCACTTACCCAGTAGCTACAAAAAGGCAAAGAGATTTAAGACGAACATTTTGAGACGAATGGACTTATTTGTGTTTATGAGCAGCACAGTTGGTTTCCTGGAACGTTAAATTTGCAACAGGACACTGTCAAACACTAAAAAGTTGTGAAGATGAAGTCACTTCTCTTTCGAATTTCCCCATTCCACCTTAAATGTGCTTAAGTGGTACCTCATTCATTTTATGGCTTTTGGTCTGTCACTCTACTTGAAAGTTTAGATAAGTCAGACCCCCTTTTACAATCCTTTTTAGAGGCCTTGACCCTTGGGAAGGCTTCAGTGACCACCTTGTCCTTCAGGACCATAAGGCTTGTAAAAAAAAGTTGAATTAGTCACCATCATGGTACCAGAGATGGCAGGATTGAGAGGTTGTAGAGGCTCTAAAGCTGAAATACAGATTTGATTAGGCCTTCAGGAGTTGGACAGAAGGTCTGTCAACATACTTAGGAACTGACAGCAGAATCAACTAATAAAATTTTTAATTATAATGCGTGAGACCAATTTTGTGATGAAGAAAAGTAACTCTAGGCAATCTAGAAGTAGAATCTAGAAGCCTAACCAGGTTTCAGTCAGTTGGTAGAAATGGCAAATTGCAGGGCTTCTTATTGAAACGCTCACTGTAGAAGCACAACAAACAATATCAAAACTGTTTATGTATTTACATAATGTACTGTCTGTTAAAGCCTCAAATAAACAAATACGGAATGCTCAAAAAGCAACTTAACCTATTAGAAATCCAATAGGGGAATAGCTGAAAATAGCATTAGCAATTATTAGTGTATGTATGCATGTATGTTTTTTCTTGTTATTATAAGAAAAAGAGGATAATAAAATCCATTGTTTTTTTAAGAAGTGACTGAAGTGAGATGAACAAACTGCAAAATTTACAAGAGAAAAATAGAGAAAGTGTGCAGTATATGTCTGCACTCCCACAGGATTCCTGTGGGAGCCACCTCGGTATCTTGCAGCACAGGACTAATGTTCAGCATTGTGTACAGGAGTGGGCAGCTAACCAGCCCACTGCAGGCGGGAGCAGGAGGAGATGCATGAAGAGAAATCCTGCAAATGAATTAATAACCTAAATAAAGTAAAATGATCACTATATAATATAAACAGTATAAAAGAAAAACAGTAAAACAACTGAAATGAATAAAGTCATTAAGTCATTAAATCTATAGAGTTGCAAAGCAACTGATAATGAGAAAAGGCCAAATTGTTCTGGTTGAGGGCAGGAGTGGAACACATGATTCAGACTGTCTAAAGGGGGCAGGCGGGGGTGTGTTGAAACATCACTGGCTCTGCTGTGGAAATCGTCAGGAGCACCAAGTTCCTCGATGTCCACATCACAGATAACCTCACCTGGTCCCTGAACACCAACTCCATAGCCTAGAGAGCCCAGCAGCGCCTCTACTTCCTGCGGAGACTGAAGAAGTCTCATCTCCCCCCTCCCATCCTCACCATGTTCAACAGGGGGACTGTGGAGAGCCTCCTGAGCAGCTGCATCATCGCTTGGTTTGGGAATTGCATCGCCTCAGACCGCAAGACCCTACAGCATATAGTGAGGACAGCTGAGAAGATTATCAGGGTCTCTCTCCCCTCCATCATGAACATCTACACCACACTTTGTATCCAGAAAGCCACTAACATTGTGGACGACCCCATCCATCCCTCACACAGACTTTTTTCACTGCTGCCGTCTGGCAGAAGGTACCGGAGCATCCGTGCCATCACTACCAGGCTCTGCAACAGCTTTATTCCTCAAGCAATCAGGTTTTTAAACTGACAAAGACTGAGCTAACCCCCCAACCCCCCACACACAACTCTTCGATGCTCTACTTGCACTGTCTGGAACATTGCTGCTACACTGTGTTTTCACTGTTTTACTCTGGTTTTTTCTACCTCAGTAACTGCTGTGTTTATGTCTGTCATCTGACTGCGTGACTCACAGATCACAGCATGTTAATATCTCTGCACCTTATTCCACTACCTCATGTCCAGAATGAGTGCTATGTCGGTGCCGCACTGTCCTGTCCATTTACTGTGTCTAATGTCTGTTTAATTTATCGCATTTATTGTTTCTAGTTTAATTTTTTCTTTGCACACGATGTCTGCACGTTCGCACTTTGTACTTTTTCTTCCTCATTGCACTGTGTTGTTCCTGGGGGAACGTAATTTCACTCCACTGTGTACTTGTACATAGATGGAATGACCATAAAAGCCTCTTGACCTCTTGACCTTGAAAGCTTGTGGGAGTGGGTGGGAGTGGAACTGAAAAAACAATCCCGTTCGGACCTCTAGTACAGTCCAAAGTAATGAATTGTAAAAATATATTGCAATGTCATACTGTAATTCTTTGCATATCTTTAAAAATCACAATAAGTAGTGCAGCTGATGCATCATGACCACATGCATCCGCATGCAACCTCACCTCATCACATCCTATTCATTACAATGAGTTCCTGCTAGTAAGACTGAGTGAGAAAACCGTCCAACGTGTGGGCGACAGATGCATTCTGAAAACGAAAAAAACATAAGTTGCTCTTTTCATGTCAGAGATTGTTTACTGTCCCAGATATGTTCAAAATGGTTCCTTAATTTCCATAAACGATCACCAGCAGGAAGTAGACAGATCTGGTGCAGCAGAATGCAGTGAGAAAATGTGCAAGTGGATGTACAGCTTTAGAATATAGCTGTATATTCAAGTGACTCCCAACCCTAGAAACCACCTATAAAACATCTTTACAATCTTCAAAAAACATATTACTTAATTACTATTCTAATTCGTGAGTCTGATCTCTCCTTTTTTCAAATGCCAATGAGTAATTTCTCCCTCGTAAATGCCCGACAGCCCAAAACACAACACAGAGGAGGTTTCCTTCTCATGTAATGTAACAGTATCTGACAGTCACATCCAGCATTCACTTCAGAGTCCTGTGAAGGACGTTTTGGTGGGACAGCCTCCAGACTTTATGGTAGCCTAACTACATTAGCATCACTGTTAGGTGAGTGAGTTAGTCATAAAGAGATATTTGGGTCATTTACAGGCTTGTCAGCAGGATGCAGGGCTACACAGTGGCCTCTAGTCACCCACGCAATAGCTAGCAGATCAATGGATCAGAGAGGCGCAGCATGGCTGTCAAGCGTGAAACAGAGCTGTGCCATGCACATGATCGGGAGCAGCAGGGCTGCATGCGTCTGAGGTCACACGAGTTCAACATCCTGAGGGACCAAATGGTCCTGCAGCACACGAGAGAGAGAGAGAGAGAGAGAGAGAGAGAGAGAGAGAGAGAGAGAAAGATGTAATTTAGTGTTCACTTTTATTATATACTAATATAATTTTATTATATACTAATATTATTCCCTATAAATATAGAACTCTGAATAACTGCATTTCCATTGCCATATCTCAGGTTACAGAGGTGAGCAGTAACTAGGTTTCTTCAGCTTCAGTACATTTGATGGATGTACAAATTCTGATGGATTTGTACTTTCCTGACTGTTTTCAAATACTAAAGATTTTATTTCTACTCAAGAATAGCTGTGAGGTAAGAAATATTTATATTTTTTCAGTTATTTTAGTCATTTAGTAGTTTTAACATTTAGCTCCCAATTCCTAAATTGTGTATTTCATTATGTTGGTGACAGTATCTATACTGCTCTATGACTTGTCACACTTACCTGTTGAGATTAATTTTATTTTAGACCAAAAGGAGCCCAAAAGAGCAGAATAGCGCCTAAAGATCTTCACTTCCATTGTTGACAGATGCTGGATGTATTAAGATTACTCAAAACAACGGTTTGGCTAAATATCTAATTAACCAAGTTTTCCCACTTACACCAAAAATGTTTAGTTAAGACATGTTGGGTATCCAGTTCTGCCCCTTCAATATTCCAAACCTGCTGGTTGCTGTATCAGTCTGACTTTGATTTGGTCCTTGGTGTTTTCTCCAGTGTTTCTCAACAGGGTTTCCAAGTGTGCCTTATTAGCTCTTCCGATTTTTAAATTTTGTCTCCCTTTGTTGATGACTGACTGATGAATCTGCCCGTGTTTTCTCAGGCTGCCTCTTATGATCTTCACCTCTTGAAATTCATCCTTTTTTGCATATAAAATTTTAAATAACAAACATAGCACTACTTTTGTTTATTAATTAATGAGGAGGTAGATGAAGAGGCATTCGGGACCTAAAAGACTCTTCACTGTGAGCTGAGCTAATTGATGCCATCACTAAACCAGACTTTCATTAAGGTCACGCCAACTTGTCAATGTAGTGTAGAGCACAATATGACTTACTGTAACTATGAAAATTAAGAGAAAGCTTCATCAATAAACACCGTTCATTGCTGCATCTACAAACGCAAGGTAAAACTGTACTAGAAATCATGTGCTAACAGCAT
This sequence comes from Pygocentrus nattereri, assembly GCF_015220715.1. NCBI lineage: Eukaryota > Metazoa > Chordata > Actinopteri > Characiformes > Serrasalmidae > Pygocentrus > Pygocentrus nattereri. The sequence goes on along the minus strand of NC_051217.1, from coordinate 9,397,236 downwards.
CCAGTGCTGCCAACTTCTCTGGACTGGACCTCATCTGAAATGGACTGATGCACAGTGGAATCGTGTGCTGTGGTTTAACGGGTCAAACTTTGAGACGGTTCATGGAAATAATGGACGCTACGATGAAAAGGACCATCCAAATTGTTACAAAGCATTAATTTAAAAAATCTGTTATGATATTTTGGGGGGTGGGTGGTATTGGTGAGTAATTTGCATGGGTGGGATGTATTGGAATACAAGCCTTGGGAATATGTATTCAGAATACAAAAATCTAGTACCTGCATTCAGTCTAAGTTACATTTTAAACATTTTTTTAAATTTTAAAATATGTATCCTCTATACATTAACAGAATATTTACATGAAGAAAACTGCCAACATGCAACAGCTAGGAAGAGTAAGAATTAAGCATTTAAAAATCCATCCATCTGCCTTACTAACATGTATTCTAAATGTATACTGAAAGTTTTACTTTTTGATGTACTTTAATGAAATACACTACTGAATACACTTAGGACAGTGCATTCAGTGCTCAGCTGTCACTACTTTTTCAAAGTATTTTGTCCAACCCTGGTGACTTGCACATTTGTGAAGGCGACGAATGATGAAGGCGTTTTGCAAGAATATATTGCTGCAGCCATTTTTGTAGTTTTTTGTTTTTTAACAGTTTGAAGATGCCTGTTGCCCTAACATATAAACAAGTCTTTCTTCTGCTGCCTTTAGAGCATTATGTTTTCATAAATTTCAATGAATTCACTTACAACTATCTTTTATTTACATTTACTTGCCCATTTTACATTATGCTTGTTGTGGCATAATGCAATTGTGAAATTTAAGACTGGAAATGGACTGCAGTCAGCTTAACTAACTGCAATCATCTCAAATAATTGAGACTGGGCGATTATGAAATGTTCATTGACTGACCAAGTAGTTAATTTAACACAGTTCTAAACAGAATTTACTGATCACTGCTTTCTGTTTTTATTAGCATTTCATAGACTTTCCAAATTGTTTGACATTGGGTTTACATAAGCAACGTTGATTAAGACATGGTTGTGGTTTAAGTGGGTTGAGTGATGTTTTGGGGATACCTTTATGGAAAGCATCTGGGTGACTACTGACTGTCACACCACGCTAACTTTGTAGTTCAGTTAAAACTATTAAAACTAAGTGAAGCAAAATTTAGACACCAACTGGCTGATCAACTGGGTTAAGTGGAAACTTTTCTACATCTTTTCATCACCAAAAAGTACTTCTACTGAAATTGTTATTCTAAAGGTAATGTATTAATAGCTGTTCATCCCATCTCTGCCATTATGTTACATGTCAATAAAGCATCAGAGACGCACAGAGACACACATATAGAGAGAAAGAGAGAGAGAGATGAAAGCACATGCAGTGTACTCACAGTGGCGACCGCTGCTGGCCTGGTTAAGGTACACAGCAGGCTTCCGGGAAGGATAGGGTACAGTTAGCTGCCCATGTCTAGCCTCAGTGCTCCGTATGAGGACAAACAGGGACACAGGGGGTTAGCAGGACAGGGCCAGGGGAAAAGAGGAAGAACATGTCTGTCAGAGCACCTCTGAATGACTGACGCATGGACCCTAAAGACATACGCCACTCTACGTATAAGACCACGCTCCAGATATACACACTGTAGCAGGAGCGCGGCTGATATCATTACGCTCACCAATATGTGTGCTTCAGTCAGGGATGCAAAAATACATCAATCTGAATGTGATGATTCAACTGAATTAAAAAAATGTAATTAAAATATTATTGAGGCATTTTGTACTGCAAAAAATGTCTGCTGCATCTTCTATAATACTGTGTAAATGTCAGAGACCAACCTTCCTTTAATTAATTTCCACTCAAAATGTCAATTAAGTCATTCAGCATTTCTGCCCTCAAGAAAAAAGCAGAAAGCTTATTCAAAAGAAATTACACCAACACCTAAAAAACTACAAACAGTATGATAGCATTTTTTTTGTATTTGCCATGTCCATCCTTTACTTTTATTACAGCTTCCATTCCTTTCTTCAGGAAACTTGCCTTCATTTGTTTAAAAAAAAAACAAAAAAAAAAACGCAAGGATATTTTTCCACACCTCCAAAGTTGTCTTGTTAGTTGCATTTTCGTCTTCTTACCATAAAAGTAATCCCAAATACATTCAACTATGTTGAGGTCTGGACTCTGGGGTGGTCAGCCCATTGTTCTAAGAACACCAGCAGCTTTTGTTTGGTTCACAAATTTTCTTTTTTGTCTGTTTTCTTTTCTAAGGGCTTCTAAACAGCTACACATCCTCTCAGACTCAGTGTTGAGTTGTCTTCTAACAGTGGAAGGATGGACAGAAACACCTGTGGATTTCTTCAGCTCTGAAAGAAGAGTGAAGCTTGATTCTTCTCCTCTCATAAAGGGTTATGTACTGTTCATCCGATGGCAACACAGATGGTGGGAATATTTTTTTTTTTTTAATTCTGGTTTGGGACACTTCTGTGGTCTTTTACCACAGCGTAAGTAGTACCTTTCCTCACATCCGCATTTTTTTAAAAATACTAATTGAATTAAATTGGACCATGGTGAAATTTGAAATCTTGATTCACAGTTACATTTCCTAAATAATCATAATCTGGTCAAATCATTGCAAAGTTAATGATTTACACATCTAGTGCTGGTGTGTCTATGTGTGGGTGAGTAATACACACCCACACACATAACCGCAGCTACATTAGGAGCCCAGGGCTTGTGTGCCACCAGAAGTTTTCCCAAAACAAACAGAGATGAAAAGCTAACAAACAGCACAGTGGGACGAGTTGGCCCCGTATGAGTTTATTCATGGCGCAGCAAGGATCAATCACTTAACTCTGCACTCAGAATGTACACCGCCTTCCACACGCTCTCCTGGCATCAAAGATTGCATGAACTCCTCCGCCATCACATCGCATCATCCAGGGGAATATGGCAGCACGAGCCGCCCGAGGACTCCTTCAAAAACAGAGTATCGCTGTAAATAAAGTCGCTTTAGAATTCATTAACTCTCCGCAGGGCTCAAAGGCTCCTGATTCAGGCGAAAAAGCCTTCTCTCCACATTGATTGCCATGCTGCTGGCTGGGGTTTGGAGCTTGCTGGTGTAGATTTTCCTGAGTGCAATATTCTCTCCTTCTTCTCCTCCTCCTGCGTCTGGCCAGCCCCAGGCTCTTTCCACCAACTGCTCATCCAATTGAAACCTCAATATGTAACTGCTCCCAATTAGCTCCTTCATGAGCCCAGGCCTTCACTGCACTGCCTGCTCCATTAGAGTCCTGAGTCGCATCCAAAACAGTGCATCCACACTGTTCAAAGCCCATAAATCAGCAGGGGTAGTGCAAAAGAGGACATTAAGGTTAGGGGTGGCTGGTTGTAGTAATGAATAAAAGAGGAAACTGCCATATTGTTGTTCTATTAAATTAGCCTGCATCTGGCTTTATACCTGCAGGCCAGTTTACAAGGTCATCATGAGTCAGCATCATATCAGCTCACATTAACTGCCATCAAAGATGGGCATGGATACTTGCGTGTGTACGTACATGGAAGCGTTAACATCACATAAATGTATGTCTCTCCCTCTGTCTCTCTGATACAGAGCAATTTGTTTCAGAAACGAGATGCAATTGGAGTATTGATCAGTGTGACTTGCTCACCCTGGTTTTAAAGTGGGCCAGCCAGGGAGATCACAGTGCATTCTGCAGTGATGGAAAATGGGACATAGCCACCCAAAAGAAAGGCAGGGGAGAGGCCCCCAGGGTGACCATACACACTAAAGGAGAAAAGAGAAAAGTATGCAATGCTGTGCTTAAGCATGAAGAAAGATGACATCAAATCAGCCATATCCAACAAAAACAATCGCAAACTAAATTTGAGCTGTAACTAATGAAACCTCAGTAATTATTTTCACTTTTGCTGAAGATTAGCTATGAATATCTTTTGGACCTTTTAGTAAGGTAAAATTATTCAAGGCAAAGAAAGCCATTATAAAATATCTTTTCAAAAACACCACAGTTATTGAAACTATTGGATTTACTGCTTTTTGCATCCTCTTATTGTCAAGATGCTGAATGTGGTGGAAAAACAAATAAAAAGGGACCTTTTCTACATAGAACATCTCTCTAAGTTGCCACTTGGCTCCTAAACCCAAAGGGGTTTGGGGTTTTGTCAATGGTCTTTGGGTCTGAGGAGGAATCACTGGAAAGGCTTGATTCTGGGATTAGTAAACACGTTTTGGGTTATTGGTTAAAAGGACAATCTAACCATGACCTAGAGAGGCAAAAAGCTTTTGAACCAAAATTTCCTAATATTGGACTGAGTTCATGAGGCCATGTAGTCTTAAACAAGATACCCATGGCCTTGCCAACATCTACCAGCATATACTTCAGAGTGGGCAACATGCTCTTTTCTAAATGACCCTGACTCATTTTACAACAAACCTTCTGAGGGTTGTTACCAAAAAAAGCTATAATTTTGTCCCTTATGTCTGTTTCACAGTCAGCCCTCTTACCTTCTGGATATCCTGAAACTTCCTAATTTTGCTTGGATACAAAAATACTTCTGTATGTTCACAAAGTTCCAACTGTTTTTTGCTGTGATTGTACAGATGACATTTTCAGGTCTGAAGCAGTGTTTTGTAGCCACCGCCTGATTCACAAATACCAACAACCTTTTGTCTCAGCTGATTTGCGCATTCTCTGATCTTTTCCGTGCTGATAGATCAGTTCTCTGTCATCTCAAATTTATATCACAGTGAAATAGGAATTCATGGATAAGCACTTTCCTTCCTATAGACGCAAAAAAGGGCATTCCATCAATTGGGTTTTATTCTGGTGTATTTTAATTGTTTCAGTAGTGACTTGTTCTTTCTTTGAATAATTTTCTCTCATTGGAATATTAGATTTCCTGCATATGTTCCATGCATATACATGCTCAAACCTAACCAGAATAACCTAAAGCACTATGTAACATTTTGGGATTTGGAGACCTCTCTGGGGGGAATAAGTAATTGCAAACAAAGCACAGAGGAACATTTTGTATCTCTGCTTTGAACCGCCACGAGCAGATAATTGCCAGTGAGCTGAAGAGACCTCAGTCAAAACTAGGTGCAGGACATTTCTTCTGAGGATATAAGTGAACTATGTACTACTGTCATCATATCTTCATCAGTATAATGTTGATTTTGCATTTGAGACCTGAGCATCAAGCTTGTTTTTGAGTCTGTGCGTGATATTAAAACAAAGATGTACGACGTAATCCAGCAAAATCCATCCCAACACCTCTGATTATTAAATTATTACTTCAGGCTTTTACATGTTAATATGTTTTTTCTCCAACACAGTAATGCTGCTACTTTCAGTTTCCAAAAACAACAAAAACAAAAAAACCTTAGTCTAGTGCTGCCTTAAAACTGAAGGCATATATAAGATTAGGAGTCTTCCCCAATATGGGGAAATATTGGGAAAAAAAATCAAGCTGATAGACATTTTTTCACAGCCATTTTTACCAACTGTGTCCATGATTTTATACAATTCTCAGATATTTCATAGTATTTGCCAGTTAGAGCTAATCAATGGAAAGCACAGGTAGAAAATGAACCGCAATACTCTAATCCAGGCAGCAGCTCAGTCACAAATGACTACAGGCCTTACACAATATGTTCCAAGATTATCAAATGTTACGTCACAGACCACCAACAGGGCACACATCAGGCAACGTTAATAATCACCTATCTGTGAAACAACATATGGGACCTCCATGAGGAAGCTGCAAGCAAATTATAAATCCCTTTTCTGCTATCAAAATAAGAACCTCACACACACACTTATTGTAGCATCTCAGTGTAGGCAGATATCTCTTGCTGCTCCTTATAGCAACCCACACCTCCCTGGAGACAAGAAGAAAATAAAACAGAGCGCACATTTCAAACCGCCTTTGTGGAGTTAAAACGTCTGAATTTCACGGCATGTCATGATATCTGCTGCAGCACAGATCACTCTCAAAGAGGCACCTCTGCTCCTCGCTCCTCCTTCTCTCTCTCTCCCTTGCTCTCTCCTAAAGTGCTATTTTCTTTTGCTCATCTCCATCAGGAGACATTGCCGGAGGGACTCAGGGCAACAGCTAGCGCTGCAGTCATTTAGAATAGCAGCCACTTTTAGCAGCTCGGATTATCGGAATGTGCTCTTTCCCGATAAGTGGATTAATATAATATTTCTCCATTTTGACTGTGCGGGGTTGAGACACATCACGGAAACCGCGACTTATGAAGTTAGGCGCGTGGCGTCTGGATTAGGGATGAGTGAGAGTGCTACTGTATTTCAGTCTAGGGAGGGAGAGCAGGCTGTGCACTCTGCAGTCCTTTAATTAGCCCTGAGAGAATAAAAACCACCCCACCACCCCCAGCACACAACCACTGAGCTCTGCCTCCATACACTGCCAATGAACACGCGATCAGAACTGCTGATTGGTAGGGGACATCAATCAGAGGGCTAGCACTGATTTAAGCACTAGCCAAGAACAGAGATCTCCTGTCCAGTTACTATGTGTATAGCCAGAGCCAGTCAAACTGACTATTAGGCACAAGTTATTTATTCATTTCTGGGATTAGATATAAGGTCCACCTGTACAAGGAAAGGGAGTGCCAAAGGAAAGTTTCCAAAATTTTAGTGCAAAAAATGATTAAAAGAGAGAGAAAACTGGACTCCCAGTCCTGGCAGACCACCAAAACTGTCACCATCAGGTAAACAGTACTTAAAAGTTTTCATCTTTGAGAGAGAGGAGCAAATCAAGCAGCACTCTTACTTCAGATCTGAAACAATCCACAGGTGTTTCTGTTTAACCTTTGACTCTGAGAAGACAACACTGAGTCTGAAAGGATGTGTAGCTGTCAAGAAGCCTCTACGGAGAAAAGGAGAAAAATTTGCAAACAAGTTCCAAACTTTGCTGCCCAAGCTCCACCTCCTGTTCTGCAGCAAGGCCACTAGACTACACCTTACATTCCAGCGGCCAAGCTGTGGAGCAGGGGCAGTGATAGGGAGACGGAGCAACGAGAGTTCTCTCGGTGGTGTTCAGGATTCAGGACTTCCCACCAGCTCTCGTGGCTATCATCAGGGCCTGGGGGACAGGTGCATGGCACAGGCAGGTTTGTACTCAATAAGTACTGCACTGCAAAAACTATCTTGGCAAGTAAACACATCATAAATCTAGTCAATTTCTAATCTCTAATCTCAATCTCTAATATCTTAACTGTTCCTCTTTATGATATATAATTTATTATAACTATACATATTTTGTTAGAATTTGTTACAGTATAATATATTTTTTATTATAAGATTAATCAACGTATCTCAATTTTTTTGTTGTTTTATGTGACTTTAATCTAGAGAAACTATCCTACTTTATTGGTCGATAATATGCTTGTTTAAAAGACATAAGACAGATAAACAAGCACAATTACATGTCAATAGAATTTTGCATTTTCAGATAAAATGACTTTAAACAAGCCCCAAAAAAAAAGTCTAGAAATCAGTCAAACCACCTTGAGAATGATACATATCAGATATACTAATATTTATAATAATAATATATACTAACTAGGTTTAAGACAATTTCACTTGCCAACATAACATGCCAACATTTTCTGCATTATGGGATCATTAACTTATTTTTGTGAACTTGAATATTGTGATAAATTGATATCTGATTGTGTGATATACCACCACCCCCAGCCCCCAGCACTAGCATAGAACATATGCCCTAAAACAGGGGTGTCAAACTGAATCAGTAAAAGGGCCATATTAAAAAAATAAATAAATACATCTGAGGACCAAAAAAAAAAAAAGTTTTATTTCTTTTTTTAATTAATGTTGCGCTATAACCCAAACTGACTATTGTTCATTCAAAATACCAAAAGACTTCAACTGTAAAAACAACAAAAATGTAAAAAATTTTAATGTCCCCAGGAGCTCAGTTTTTTTTTTTTTTTTTTACCTATTTGCTTGAACTGGACACCTGGCATCCTTTCTTTACTGCAAGTTCTTTAAGACTTGGGCTCAATTTCTGAGCTGCTGAGCTTAAACTGCAGCTGAAATGCATTTTGATGATATGACTGGTGTGGATTTGGACAGAACTGTGTAGAACTGAGGTGTAACTGCTGTAGCATATACTGTTGTTGGGGTAGAACACTCAGACCACATTGTGTTGCAGTGCATGTTGGGGACTGCAGTGCAGCACATTGTTAAACAGGGTAATATTAATTAATTAATTAATTATTTAAAAAATGTAAATACTTCTGCGGGCTGGATAGGATTGGTGGCGGGCCTGATCTGGCCTTGTGTTTGACACATAGGCCATGAAACATATCCTCTGCATTCAGCATGGCCTTCATCTTATTATTCCTAAAGGTAAACAAAGACAGCAAGAGCAGCTACTGGTTATCTGGCCATCATTGTTGCTGGACAGCTATGAAGCAAAAATGAAGCAAAAGCAGAAGCACACAGCATCAACTGAAAATACTGCTGAATAAAGCAGTTACATAACAAAAATAACACGTTTCTGCAGAGACATTGTGAATGCAAGGACACAGCAGACACAAGACTGTAGCGTTGCCTTGAAATGCATTAGAATGGGTTAAACACTAGGGATGGCAGAGCAAAAAGCCAAGGAACTGTAAGTAAACGTGGTGTACATAAAATTACATGTGACACACACACAAACACACAACTCTCTCAGCTAGGGGTACGTGCCTGGTCTTTGGACTTTACAATGCCTGAAAGGGTCAGCAGGACAGCAGCACACAGGAATGGATACATCGATCTACAGCAGGACAGGATGATAGATTTCCCCTGGGATATATAGGAAATACACATTTAATTTGGTAACAGAGGATTAGTTGGAACAGCAATTAAACTAGTTTATTGCTATTAAACTAGTACTACCTACTAGAAATGTTCATATGTTTCCTAATTACTTTGCTGCTTAATTAGAATCCTTTATTGATCCCAGCGGGAAACTGCAGTTGTTATAGTTGCAACAATTCATATAAAAAGAAAACACTTAATGAATTTAAAACAAAAGATAGAGAAATTTGCAATATATACACAAGATTTAAGTTCTTATGAATACAGTAAAGTGGCAGTGACTAATATTAATAAATATTAAACATCTAGTATAAGGCAGTTCAAATTATTGTACCTCTGAGTTATTGCACACAATTATTATTATTATTACACATATGAACAGTACAGTTTGGTATTGAGTTTTGCACAAATGAGCCACACTTTGTGCGGAGTTACAGAGTTTGACGGCCACAGATAAGAATGACTTCCTGTGGCACTCTGTGGTGCATTTTGGTAGAATGAGTCTTGCACTGAATGAGCTCCTGTGTCTCATCACCGTGTCGTAGAGTGGGTGGGTGTTATTGTCCATAATGGCCTACAGCTTAGACGGCGTCCTCCTCTCCGACACTGCCGTCAGCGAGTCCAGCTCCACACCCACAACATCACCGGCCTTGTGGCCTTGTTGAGTCTGTTGGCGTCTGCTGCCCTCAGCCTGCTTCCCCAGCATGCAACAGCATAGAGGATAGCACTCACCACCACAGACTCAGAAGCTCCTAAGCATAGTCTGGCAGATGTTGAAGGACCTCAGGAGCCTCACTGCCCTCAGCCTGCTTCCCCAGCATGCAACAGCATAGAGGATAGCACTCACCACCACAGACTCAGAAGCTCCTAAGCATAGTCTGGCAGATGTTGAAGGACCTCAGGAGCCTCAGAAAATAGAGACGACTTTGGCCCTTCCTGTAGAGGGCGTCAGTGTTCTTAGCCCAGCCCCAGTCTTAACCTTGCCATCATGATTTTTACTGTCTTGACACAAGATAGGAATAACGTTTCAGTTGTGTATCAGTAAGCAAACACCTTCAGAAAGTCAAATTCATTTACAGTATTATATGATCAGACCCCTTTGCAATTTGTTTACTGTCTAGAATGTAAATAACATAGCAACTACAAAACATTCACAACAACACTCGAGACTAAACATATTCACGACAAGTGCATCATAGGACAAACTTCAATAGCCTGTGTTTTTCATTTGCATTTGCTTTTTTCCCCCTCCACTGTTCAGTTGCTGAGGTTTTAGAAGTCATTTTAAAAGCCAAGAACTGTAATGGTTTTCACTAAGACAAGAAAAAAAGAACAAACACTGCCGCCACCATAAATTACTCAGTCTGAATGGGGTTTGATCGTTATCTGTAATTTCATAGTCTGTTTCAAAATCTTGCAGTCCTGTCATAGAGTTGGCCATTTCATAAACAGCACCCATTTAATATAAGCCACACTGTCCTTTGGCTCAATAAGCACTGTCCCATCATAAAAGAACATGTTAATTATGAAAATTACCATCATTCTGTTGATTAATCATCCCTACTCTGAAGTCATCAAATACCCCTGGCACAGTGATTCCAGAGCTCATCTACAAAAAACATTTTCAGACTCTGTAAGTCGAAGCTGGTTCTGTAGAAAACAGAATACTTCTACCAGACACTCAGACTACATGGAAAGGGTCATGATGGTCCTGAAGGGCCAGAGTCTGGCACAGGTGTGCTTTTTCTAGGGCTGCAACAAATATTTGAAAATACTCAATAAATAACATTAAAATATTCAAAAATGGTTCAATTGAATATAAATATTGAATATGCACTTCCGTGGAAAAAAAAATGTTTGCTTAGCCACCAGCCGCATTCAGTTGCCAAGTCCAGACATGAGGAAAACGGTCACAGAGACCTCATTCATAAATATCTGATTTGAGGCAACAGTATCAGTCTAAACTCCAGATGCAGTACAAATATGTCCAACGGCTCTGGATTGCTAGCCAACTTAAAAAAAAGCTCAGTTAAATAAGCTCAGTTGTACTTATTTCTAAAAATAAATGAAAGTCCTGTCCAGAGCAGCGGGAAAACTTACTCAGACTGCATTGTTAATGCTGACATGGCTGAGTTTAGCGTGTTCCGGTATAAAGTGAGTGGATTAAACCCTTGATAACCCTCTGATTTTACCAAAAAATGTTTCTTTTTCTTTTTTTTTAAAAAAACATCTTACCAGATTGGGCAGGAATACTTAAGTAACTGTTTTTCATTAGTAGTATTCAGTTTCTTTAAAATGAATAAATAAAAAGCAACTTGTGCAATAGTATACCAGCAAATTAACAGCAATAACAACAAACCAATATTTGAGTAATCAGTGAAAATAATAATTTTACTTACATTAACAACTAAAGTGACACGTGTTAAGCTTTTCTTACTCTTAGAAAATTCAAATATTCAAGACAGCATTTTATAAAGTATTTCGAAAATTGTTGTATGTAATAGTTGCAACCCTGTTGTTTTCCCTGCTTAGAGATTCCCACGAAACTTGATAAGTATCTTGGGCCCAGTTTCCCAAAACCATCTTACTGTTAATATCATCTTAACTGGTAAGTGCCCGAGCTCCCACTCTTAACATATCACCCCTCATTCTCAAACACTTCCACTGGCTACCAGCATGTTAGCCAACAGACTTTAAGGTCCTGTCAGTGGCCCATGAAATACTTGTAGAACCAGTGTATTTATTTTATATGCTGCAGCAATACAAGCCAAGGAACTCAAGTTAATCAGTTAGTCCTGTCTACGGTAAAGACTACAGATAGGGAAGCAGTGTTCAGCTACTGTGCTGCTCTTAAATGCAGCAAGTTCACAGAGAGCATTAGAAGAGCCTTGGCACTAGACACTTTTAAATCCAGGCTGTAAACGTTTCTGTTTGAGCATCTTTCAGCTTAATTTAATACACTGTTAGCTCTACTGCACTTCTCTCCTATAATGGCACTATTATTCTAATTAAATTAAAAATAAAATAAAAAAAATTCTTCTCTTTTAAATCTATTGTTTTAATCATGTTTTGAATTTCTATTTTCCTGCATTATTTTAAAGCTTAATTGGAATTATCTTTTTTTTTTTCGTTTGTAAATCACTCTGGAAGATTGCGGGGTATGAAAATTTCTATACAAATAAACTTGCCTTGCCTAGTCTAGAGCGAGTGTTCAGTGTGATGCTTGCTCTACCATTTAAGAATCATTGTGATAAAATGCAACAGCAGTGCTGCTGGACTTTTGAACACATTAGTGTCACTGCTGGCCTGAGAATAGTCCACCAACCCAAAATATCCAGCCAACGGCATCCTGTGACCACTGATGAAGCACTAGAGGATGACCAACACAAACTGTGCAGCAACAGATGAGCTCTGACTTTACATCTACAAGGTGGACTGACAAGGTAGGAATGTCTAATAGAGTGGACACACTGTTTAGAAACTCCAGTAGCACTGCTGTGTCTGATCCACTCATACCAGCACAACACACACTAACACCCCCCCCCCACCATGTCACGTGTTGCTGCAGTGCTGAGAATGATCCACCACCCAAATGGTACCTGCTCTGCAAAGCACTTTTTTGAAAACTCTTCTGTTCTGAGAGCAGAGAGACAATGAGCTTTGCTCTGTAGTGTAGAGATCACGTGATATCCATCTGCTGCTTGATCTAACATTTCTGTTCTGCAACTGCTGCATTCTCAGTGTGTATGTGTGTGTTTACATGCTCAGTCCACACCCACACCTGCACACACAGCTGATCCAACACTTCCACTTCAGCAAAAGATGATAAACACACACTGTTTTATCACCAGGTGCCTGACAGCTTCTGCAGTGTGAACGATCTTATTGCAAGAAAGCCCAAATGCTAGTGATTAAATTAAGCATATGGGGCTCACGTTGGCTATTGTCGGTTTTATTCATTTACAAACAACAATCCCTTTCCACACATGCCCATACTTCAAAAAACACAACAGAGATGAAAGCGCGCTGGTTTCACAACCAAAATACTCTCCAACACAGAATCAGTTCAGTTAAATCCCCAGATGGGTCTGAATGTTTCAGTGGCTTTAAAACTGGTGCTGTCCCTATCTGCCAAAACTAATTGCTATCTAGGGAGAATTTTCTAAGAAGCAGTACATTGATCCTAGATTTCTGTATGCACTGGAATTCACTGTAGCCGGGCTACACACTGAAGCTTGGCTCAGTGGCATCCTTTTGCTGATACAGCCTAATTCGAATGGCCTGGGAGCTTAAAGCCACATTGAAGGATTTCAAAGCAACAGCACAGTACCCCCAACTTTAGTTTTCTATTTACTTTTTTATATCACTAAAGGGAAGGACTGCTCTGAAAATAAGAAACATCAATCAGTGGCAAAAAGCCAAACTTCTGTCCTGTTTTGGGTTTTACTTGCTCTAGCACATCCGATTCAAATTGTCCTTGATATATTGAAAAGAACTGTAAGACACTTTTAGTTTTAAACAATAAAGAATGTTTTATCAATAATTTTTCTTCTAATATACATGTACACATTATTTTTGTCTACGCTATACTTAGAGCTGGGCGATATGGACAAAAATGTCATTACATTAAACAAAATTAATATTGTTCGATATCGATACATATCACGATAAATGTCAAATCATTATGTCTCTCAGGTTTGAAGGCTGATTTTTGCTCCTGGGAGGTTAACCGCTGAAGAACAGAAATACTGAAGAACGTTGTTAAAGTATATTTGGCGACCCTTTCTTACTCATGGTGCCCCCCCCCCTCTAATCATCTCGAAAACCTCAGAAGTGTGCCTTCTCCTGTTGGCAGCAGAGTAATGTCACTTTCCTTGCAGTAGGAAACACCGCAAGGGCTGTCGCTAGAACACAGAAGTGCGAGAATGGTGTATTATATCGAAAATTTATCAAACAAGTCTTAATGCTCTAGCAGGGAAAAGTTATACTGCGATAAATGTCATTTGTTTCATCACCCCACTCTAGCTATACTCCTAGATATGACTGAAGAATCAAAATCAATGGTCCAAACAGGGAAAATTCAGGAAGAACAGAATGCCCTGAAGACCCACAAATGATCCAAATGAATGAACAGTGCATGGGGAATTTTGTACCAGAGCTCCCAATTTATAGTTTACCAAAATTACATTTGAAAATTTAAAATGAAATCTGTTACTACTTAATGACATTGTTCATTCCACCTAGCCCACAACCTACAGGCCAACATAGTGCAACTTTTCAAAATGTTGTCATTAAATGGTTAAGCCAAATTTACCAAATCAAAAATGTGTTTTTTCCAATTGCATTCATGGTGGAGAAGTACATCCAGGGCATTGTAAGGAAAACCTGTCCAAAAAAAGAAAACATTTTTTCCAAATTTACCACTATTTTAGTATTATCACCATTACATAAAAAACCCAGAAGACATGTAGGTTCAGTGTTTCGAACAGTGAATAAAATGGTAGTATCAGAGTTGCACACATCACAGCTGCTGGTTCCCGTCACGACCACTGCATAGAAATCTGTGAACTTCTGTATTCAATTCATATCAAAACACTGACTGTTTACATCTCAACAACTGAATTACACAGAAACGTTGAAAAATCTGAGGAATTCCCCTTTAACACAAATTTGAACATGCTCATTGTTTTTGTCTCTCTTCCACTGTTTTTCCATCAACAGCATTTCTTGCATGCTCCAGTTTAGAGGAATGTCAGGTTGTTAGGAAACCTTAAAATGTTGGTTCTGTGAATGATTTTATTTTTTAATCCATTTGGAAGCTTTTATTGCTGCAAGCGGACCTCCAAGTTACAGTGATTCATAAAAAAGTAGGCTACCTCATAAAAATACTCCAAGAATTACGAAATCCTTGGGGGAAAACCTGATACACAGTATCTAGACTATGCCTAATCCATTAGTTTACACCTTTGTGCGTGTCAATGAACACTGTTCATCTGGTTTAGCAGAGAGTGACTCATGGAGCCAAGCTGTGGCTGCTCACTGTGGCACACACTGCCTGACACACTTCCTCCACGCTACCAGCTCACCACGGCTTGGCTTCGCTTGCGCACATAGCTCTGTGCCTCATGCCTGTGGAGGTTTTTTTTTTTTTTTTTTTGTAGTAATTTGGCTAAGCTCACAATGCAGACTCATTGGACTTTAAATAAGCATGTGAATAAGCTCCAAAAGCACCTAGACTGCAAGTATCTGAGCCTATTTGGCTGGTAAGCCTCATCTCTACTGTCACTATCATTCTCCCATCATAAAAAAAAACACTTTCTTTAAAGCTTAGTAACCTACTGTTTGCTAGAGAGAAGCAGCAGGGGGTCACATATAACATGAGAACTATGACAGTCCATTGTACTTAAGCTATTGTTAATTACAGGCCTACAGTGTTTCTGCAGACAAGAGCCATCTCATGATGAATGTTCTATGCTCAGCGCAGAAAGGAAGAGAGAAGAGGCAATCAAGATCCAGAGACTATAATTGTTAATAGCACTATGAGGACTGTTTTCCAGGAATCAGAGCAAGGGTGGACTGAAAATGAATTTCAATGAAGAATCACTATTATAGAATATTATAGAATCATTATTATAGAAAGCGTAAATTTGCCCAAGGCCAACCTTTATCTGTTCCCTGCAAACCAACCTGGAAAGCAGAATATTTTGTACCAAAACCTTCTCATGGTAAGAAAAAAAAAAAAAAAAAACTTATGGCACCATTAGTTTATATATTATTATATATCATATCATATCATATTATGACTATACCACATTGAGGACTCCCATGAAGTTTTGTTACAGTGGAAAAAAACATTATAATCAAAACTGTGATAAAGGGACTTAGTAAGACCAGGTGTGGGCAATATGATATTTACTGTTATTGTGATCATTTGTATCACAATATGCTTTTCTGAGCAAATCATGGATATCGTCAGTACTTAAAAGACACTGACCAACTGCATGTTTGATTACAGAAAGCACAGTATGTGAAACGTTTTTTGGTAGTATTCGATAAACATGGCATTGCTGGTTCTTTTTCACCCAAACCAACTTATCACATTTCAAAAAAACGTTTGGACAAAGTTCGTCATGCAAGTCATCCATCATGAAAAAGTTCAAGTATTCTGATGATTCTTATTTTTGCCATCATCCAGGCCTAAGCATAACATTTTACTTTATGCATTTGAAGCCTTAAATGGTCATTACTGAATTGTGTCCAGATGCATGGTCAGAGTCAGTAAGTAATAAGCTGTTATAGTTAGTGATGTTTCAAAAGTTTGATCAGTGAAAATACAAATAAATAAATAAATAAATAAATAAATAAATAAATAAAGTCATTTTGACCATTCATAGCCAAAAGTGAAAAAACTATGAAAATTTGAGGGAAAAAAAAAAAAAAAAAAATCTACAATGAGGTGTCAAAATATGTAAATAACTTACAAATAATTTAAATGCTAAAGAAAATCTGAAATACAGATTAAAAGTGCTATTTGTTTTATTCGCTCTTCAGCACTGGTCAGCAGGGACTCATTCAAACAATGGGAGCAGCAGCACATCAACAGTGAAAATTCTGGTCATGTGGAACCGCCTCTATGAGGATCATTAGACAAGGAGGACAGTCTGTACAACAGCCAAGAACTTCTCCATTACAGGTTCTATACCACTTGAAAACATGACATACATGAAAATATGCAGAAAACAGCAAAACAGCAGAAGAGGCCAGCATGGCATCTGTAAGTACATTTCTGAAGTGACAAAAAATTCACGTGACACTACTAAATTGCAAAGAGTCACAAAAAAAGATAATGGACCTCATTACATTGAAAGATGAAAGATGAATCATTCTCCGTTATCGGGGATGCTGGTTTGACATGTACTCCAGTGTACAAAGCTTAATAATTTGTGTGCTATGTTTCGGCTTCAGAGAAACACTTAAAAAAATAAAAATAAAATTCTAGTATTACATGAAAAACTAAAAACACTAACAAAGCTACACCTGAGAAGCTTTTTTTCTACAAAAGCTGCCACGTGCTCAACAGTGCCGAGTAAAGCCTGGTGTCACAGAGGTCTCGATGGCAGACCTTCACAGGCAGCTGTGCGCTTTTGTTTTAATGTGTAACATTTAGCATGGCAGACAGAAGCGGACGGGAGGAAGCAGTGCACACTGCAAGGATCCCTGAAGAGTGCTCCACTCTGTCAGAGGCTTAAAGAGGACAACTCCACTCTGCACTCATCCTCTTACAGACGCCAAGGCCATTTGATCTGCTTACATAACCAGCAGCACACACACACACACACACACACACACACACACACACACACACACAAAACTCATACACACAGTCATCTGAGCCTGTGAATGCTCTTGGGAGGGTTTCATCTGAATTTATGTTTCTCTCGCTCTCTCTCATTGGCTCTCCCAGACAGCTGTGTGTGTGTGTGTTGTGTGTGTTTGTGAGTGAGTGAGTGAGTGAGTGAATGCATGCATGCAATTTCTCTCACCCACCAGAAACGCTCCAAAAACAAAGTAAGGGTTTTTAGCGGTGGCAGCTCTCGGAAAAGCAGGCCAGCAACTAATTAATCATTAAATCTGAAATTAGCATACAGCATCCTGCCTGTGCTCACTGAGGCCCACAAGGAGAGGAGAGAGAAGAGAGGGAGGAGATAAGAGGGGGAAAGGAGGAAAGGATATACGAAGGGCAGAGAAGAGAATGAGAGAGTGAGAGGGAGAGAGAAACAGAGAGAAAAGAGCAAGGAAAAGAAATGAGATATATACAAAGCCAATTTCAAATCAGCCCCCTCTACACTGTTCCTGCACAACATATCGACTATTAAACATTCCCACAATACTAACCTTAGAACTGATATCAAAGAAGGCTGTAAAATGCAAATGAACCCTTAAATCAATTTTATTTACAGAACACTTTGTACAGAAGACATTCCAGGCATTCCAAAGCAGCTTTACAAAAACCCAGCCCACCTCAGGGATTTCACATTTGGGGTGCCATTTGTGCCGTACTCATGTTAAATGTACAAACACATGCATGGAAAAAGATATTTTAAACATAGGTTAATGTGGCCTTCACAACAATCTATACACGTTTCAGACACATAATGTGACAATAACTAAGCTACATTACACTATATATCCAAAGGTTTATAGACACACGGGCTTTGTTCACACAGTAAACAGGTAAAATGATCTGTTACTTCGTACGTCACACAAATGTGTCATCTGTCTGGCAGTGTGTACAATAAAAAAAATAATAAATAAATACATTTAAAAACACAATCTGACATTTTCAATTTCGATTTGTGAGACTTTTCTACATAGTATTGAAATCCATTACGTATCCGATACATGGCAAAGCGACTCCATCTGACCAGCCAGATCAGAATTCATATGACTTTTACATCAGTCCAACTCATCACCAATATTATTATCCAAATGAGAGACTTATTGAAAGCCCCTTTGTGCTTGAAGAGTTTTTGAAAGAAATGGCCAAATGCAGCCATAGGAGACCCAGGCTACAGTGCTGCAGTGTCAAGAACAGTTAAAAGTATGATAACAAATTTTAAAGAATCCGAGGACATAAAACCAACGAAGAGCTGCCAGTCAATGATGCTGGATGATCGCTCCCGTAACACTGGCAAAGATGAAGCTGAAACCTCTGGGAACGTGAACATGACTATGTAACTTCTGGATGATGGTGCCATGTGAAGCATTGCTCTTTTGCACATGTGGGTCAGTTTAAGAGCGTGATCAGTTTAGACTAATGTCAGATATGTCACATTTAAAAGATATTGTGAAGAGCCAAAAAATAAATATATAAATAAAATCACGTACGTAGCATTATTCATCAACATGTGTGTCCATTATGATGGTTAGACTGCAAAAAATCTGTAAACGGTCTGTAGAGAAGTCTCTGTGAAGATGCTGCCTTTGTAGCTGGGCTGGGTATTACTCCTCTGAGAATTTGCATGTGACTCTTTAAAAAAAAAACAAAAAAAACAGAGCATTATGGGATCCCCCCCATGCTGTAGGGTACATCGGCTGTATGCTACTAATTGCAGTGCATTCTGAGAATTCAGTGAACTGGGTCTTCTACACTATGTTTCTGGACACAAAATGGGGAAAGCCCAAAATTGTACACTATGTAGTCAATAAAACAGAGTTTTGCACAGCTAAGGGTTTTAAAATGGAGGTTGTTGCCTATTGCTACGGTATCAACCTTTACTCTGTATGTATTGTACGCTGTATGTATTGTAACACTGCTGTAAGGACTGATTGCATTCTGTCACAAGAGCATTAGGGAGGTCACATGCTGATGCTGGATGATTAGGTCACTACATCTCATCCCAAAGGTACTGGATGATACTCCATCACTCCAGAGAATACAGTTCCACTGCTGTTTAAGCCAAATGCTGGGGGCTTAATACCTCTCCAGCTGACACCTGGCATTGTGGAAGAGACACGGATTGTTAACACATTTCTAAATGTAGATTCAAAGTTTTAAAAATTACAAAAGAAATAAAGTTTACAGAGTTACAAGGGCTAAATGGCACTCCGATACCTGTCAAATATAAATATTTACTCAATTTACTTCAGCCACCAGACACAACGGTGAGTTCGATAAAATAACGGAAAACGTTAAATGGCTTATTGATTACTGATCAAACCTCCCAAAATCCATACATTCTGCTTCACATCACACCTCTCAGGGCATTCAATAACAGCAAAGATCATGAGCGCATGACCTCAACGCCGTAAACTGAAATTCATCAGTAACATCTAAGCCAATGAGATGACAATTATCACATAGTGGGTGTTAAATGGCCACATACCGAACCATGGTCCCACTGAACTGTTGCATGCTATATGAGAAAGAAAAAAAAAAATCGGCTGTGTAATGTAGCCATCCTTGAAAGACAAGAGAAGAGGCCAGTCCTCAACATCATTGAGTATATTTGGCACAACTTAAATCAAAATGCAACCAACTTCTAAAACTTAACTTTGTAATTCTGGAAAATCATGTGGTGTCTTCCAAAAGAACGCAAACTGTAACAAAGGCAAAAAGTGGACAGAGTAAATATGGATCAAATGAACACACTTTTCAGTTTTTGAGGCTTCTACGTAAATATGGTGCTCAGCAGCTCTGACTGAAGGATAAATAAAGGCTAGTCTGAGATTTTTGCGCAGTACTGAATGCTGCCATGCTTAGCACTGGTCCAACTTTTCACCTAAAGAAAAGCCTGAGAGGTAAGGTGGGGACAGAGGAAGGTAAAAAGCTTAGAATAGAGAGTGATTAATTTATTATTCATGAGAACTCATCATTGGATGTAGGAAAATCCTCTTGCTGTGTCAGCTAATGGGAGTGTGGATGCATTTCTGCACGCACATGAGGACACAACCCCCCCACAGCATGACTGCAGCGGTGTTACTCCGTAGACCCTTTTGGCCCTTGAAAGGTATGAATGAGCTAACTTGGCAGACACATTTTTTAGCTAATTAGCTATCCTGCCGTGAATAAGGCAAATGTGTGTAGAGGCCTGATAACTCGCTCCCTTCAGAAACACAATGCTGAACTGCACGCTCCTCAATGGGATCTATTCACATTTATCACTAAAAGGTCAACAGCTGGGCAAAGCTACACATAATTACAGGTACCAGTGAAAAGTAGGACACTGAAGACAGATGATTCCTAATTGATTACAATAGCCTAATTGAAAGTCACAATCATTGCTGCACTCACCTACAAGTAGTCAGACACAGGCCAGTGCACAGACATTCAGTGGGACAGCAGCTCAACCCAGAGGATCTCCATCTCCCCAACCTGCACCCAACCTTGCACCCTTTGATCACATTAAATAAGTATTTTTGTTTGTTCCAAGTAGTTAAACAGAAACAAAGTAAGTTTGCCTTCCTGCCTGTCATAGTTTCAATATTTGAAGACTTTAATCTTTCACAACAATAAAAACAATTTTGTTTCAGCTTCACCAACACATCTAAGATTGAGACAGTAAAATACCATTGAACAATGCAGTTGCTCTTTACTGGCAAAACCTGCTTATAGCACAAGACTGAATGCTTGGCAGCTAGCCACAAAACTAGACAAATGAGAGAGCCTGCAGGGGTGAATAAAACCTGCTGGACTCCCATTACTATAAAACACCAAATAGCATTTACAAAAACAACAAACAACATTTACTCTAACAAAAAAGAACTGAGGCAGCTGCGGGGGGCTTGAAGATATGCAAATTAGCAGCACACACAGTGAGGTTAAGCAACACCACAATATATACTATATGGACAAAAGTACTTGGACATGCCTCTTAATCATTGAATTCAAGTGTGTCATTCTGTCCCACTGCCACAGGTCTATAAAATTAAACACCTAGTCATGAAGTTACAAACATCTGTGACGGAATGGGTCGTTTGAAAGAGCTCACTGAATTTGAGCATGGCACTGTAATACAATGTCACCACTGCAACAAGTTAGCTTGCAAAAGTTCTTCCGCCCTAGATATTCCATTGATCAACTGTGAGTGGCATCACTGAAAAGTGGAAGTGCTTGGGAGCAACAGCAACTCAACCACGAAGTGGCAGACCATGTAGGGAGCAGGGAGCGCATAAAAGTCACCAATTCTCTGCTGACTCAGTAATTGCAGAGTTCCAAACCTCCTCTGGCTTCAACATCAGCACAAAAACTGCTTGCCGGGGACTTCATGGCATGGGTTTCCATGGGCGAGCAGCTGCATGCAAGCCTTACCGTCACCAAGCACAATGCCAAGCATTGGATGGAGTGGTGTAAAGCGTACCACCACTGGTTTGTCGTCACTCCACAAAACACGTTTCCAATGATCCACACTTCTCTATCCAGCAGTCTTATGGACGAGTCTGGGTTTGGCAAAAGCCAGGAAAATGTGCACTGTTCCAGTGAAGGGAAATTATAATGCTCCAGCATAAAGACATTTTGGAAAATTGTATGCTTCCAACCTTGTGGGAACAGTTCTGGGAAGGCCCTTTTCTGTTCCAGCATGACTATGCCCCAGTGCACAAGGCAAGGTCCATAAAGGCATGGCTGGGTAAATTTTGGTGTGGAAGAACCTGACTGTCCCACAAAGAGCTCTGACCCTCTGACACTCCAAAATCTTGTAGAAAGCCAGTAGAAGCTGTTATAGCTGCAAAATGGGGACCAACTTCACATTAATGCCTATGGATTTAGAATGGGATGTCAAAGCTTCTGTAGATGTTAGGTGTCCCAATACTTTTGTCCATATAGTGTATATGTAACTGTAAGCTTAGAGTTTAGAT